>NC_133751.1:142456909-142760613 GCF_036562045.2 Rhinolophus sinicus | reverse complement strand
TGATACTATTATAAAAGTTGAAAATCAGTAAATACTATTTATATTTAACTAATATAAAAATATTGTTCATTTCAGGGCCAACTAAAGTCCTCTAATCACTTTCCTTCTTGTATATGCTTTTGTGTTTCTTGGAATTTTTACATTTTTTGCAATATGTTTGTCTTTTGAAATATTTCGTAAACTTAAATGCATAATGTCTCATTTTGGTCCAAGAGCCTCCCGCCAGGCAAAATCCTCCATTTTTTCACACTAATCCTACACCAGATTGAAGCAATGTGAATTGTCTTCTAGGACTACTTTGTCGATATCATGCCATGTCTTTTTCATTCTCTTAATTATACTTTGTTGGGGTTCGAACTCAAGTAAATTTGTAAGAAAGGTTACATTTGAGGAAAATATCTATAGTCCTTATAGGTCTGAAAAATGTCTTCATTCGACCCTTGCACTTAACTGACATTTTGTGCATCTATGGAATTTTGAGTTGCAAATCATCTTCCTTCAGAAATTTGAGAAGTAGTCTATTAATTCTTTAATATTAGTCCTAACTATATTTTTGTTGTTGTTTTCTTAAAGAGCTCTGATTAGCAGGAAGTCACACTTCAGGGAGATTCACAGTGACTCATCTTTTTGTTTGTTTGCACTGTTGAGAGATTTTCTCTACTTGAAATTGCAAAGTTTCCCTTAAACTACTGATTTGAAAACCTTTAATTTTCAAATTAAAGATTCCAGTTTATGTATTGTGTCTTTTCCATATTACATTCTTGTGTTATGCAGGCAACATTCTCTTGAATCTAATGTTTTTTTGTCTCTTATGATTTTTTAATGATCTGTTCACTGCAAGGTCATTTCATTATTATTGGTTTTCTTTGATCTCAGTCTCTGTTTTTCATGTTGTAGACTTTTGTTAATTTGTTTTCCTTAAATTATTTCCTAACTGTCTGGTGACCCTTGGATACTGTTCTATATTTAAGAATGAAGGACTAGAAAATGCGGAGCCCTCTGGACTTGAGTGGATCTTGTTGATTAGAAGACATTGGTTCAGGGTAAGCAAAAGCTGATCATTAGGCTTAAAGATCCTAAGTGCTACAATAAAAGGGACTTTATTCCATGGTTCTAAGATGCATCCCTAGTTGCCCTATTGTTCCTTAGCAGTCCACAATTTCATTAGTGTGTGTTACGGGGGATGGCACGAAGGATAATGAGAACAACTTGATATTGGGATGTTTGCATAGAACTAGTGACTAGAAGCCTTGCTATTCCCTGTATACATGTTGATGCAATCATTTCTTTCAGCCCCAGTGTCTCACTTCTATGTTTCTTGGAATTATTGAGCTTCAAGCCTTTGGGGCTTGTCAATGGCAAAATGTCTTCCTCCTCAACTTCAGGACACGTTCCCATATCTTAAGCAGTTTCCTCAGCCTGGCTTCAGTCCATACTCTTTGTAACAACTTGATATATTTTTAAACCTTTAACTTAATGTTTAAATTAATAAGGTTTCAGGAGAGAGTTTAGATAAAGATATGTCTCAATACTTCCTCTTAAATTGGATACGCGTCTGTTTAAAAGCAATTCTACCAACATAGAGAGAAGCTAAGCTTAAAACATCTAAAATGAAGAAAACCCAAGAACAAACAATTAGCACCGAGTCGCATATCTCCACGATGTCATGATAGCAATAATGCTGTTCAGAAAGATTCAAACAAGGCTTTCTATTGAAATAAATGCAAAACTGCACATCTGCACATATCTTAAGATACACAGGGTAAAAGTAGTACTACTGATTTCATGCTTCTGAAATTCCTTATACTCTGTCCTTTTTGTGGGGAATGAGACACCTCATTAACATTCTCAAAAACATTATTGAAGCTCAAAATTATTTAATGAGATAGTTGCAAATATATTTGTGGAGGTTATTTTTCCTTACAAAAGGAACGGAAATGATGCATACATGTTATCTCACTTGAATTAGAATTTTATATAAATAATAAGAACTTGTGCATTGTAGAAACAAAATGGGCCTATTGTTGTCTGCTACAGCAAATGAAGTGTCTCATAAATGGCAATTCAATGTGTTAATTCAGCTGCACCATCCAATTACCTACAATTCATCTCAACTTAGTGCACAACAATAAAACTCTTTAAAAATCTGTGACAAAATGTCTGCTGTAGGTTTACCAAATAGGAAAAATACTATCCCAAAGTCAGGGAGTGGGAGACACAGAAAATAAATTATAAAAATGGTTCACAATCTAGCCAGAGTACTACAATTAATTTTTGACATGAAGTCAATAATCCTGAGTTAATAATGAAACACATATTGGATGTTTAATAAGGAAAATCTGACCAAGGAATGTAAGCACTTCCTGGCAACTGAAATTGGCATCTCCTCAAATAACACAGCATTCGCTTGGAGCCATGGGCCAGCCAACTGCCAACTGACCACAGGGTCCAAGCACACAATTCTAAAAGTAGACAAAGGTAATGAGATGCGAATTTAGCAACCCCAGCCTCCTGTTAAATGACCCAGATGCAAGAGCTAGAACATCTGTCTCTTACCTATTCAGAGACTAAATGATGAAACAAACAGAAACCCTTTTTATTTATTTTTTTACAGAATCAAAACAACTAATAGATAGTCCAGCTTTGCTACATGAGGATTTATTAAGCCATAGAAGATAGATGATTTAAAGTAGACAGCACCATGAAAAAGGAAGAAAGGAAGGAGGAGGAAGGAAAGATAAGGGAGAAGAAAAAGTGTATCAGGAAATAGGAAATGATCAACAAAGTGTTTACTTATGAAGAAAATACAGAGGTGCACTGACAATCTATAGGATATGGGTAAAATCTGAATCATGATCAGAGACAGGCTAGCTTCTAATATTTTTTAAGACAAATGATATATTTGAGACTGAACTATCAAGAAAATCAAAGAAATATCAGACTTGAGGATTCAGAAAAAGGTGGCATTTGCTATGAGAATAGACTGTACTGTTTTGAAACTAGGCTAGTCAGTAGTCCCATAAGCCCTCCCTTGATGACAGAATCTGAAAACAGAACTGTTTTTAAGTGCACATTTTCATTTTTTTTTTTAAAAACCAGACAGGTGGAGTGACTCATTACCGAGGGCATCTAGTTCAAATAATTTACATAATCTAATCAAATACCAGTCACTCTGAAATAATATTTATTTTTTTAAAAAGGCTACAGAAAAAGTCGTATTAAAACACTGTCTTATTACATTAAACAAAAATCTTAAGTAACAGAAAGATGATGAAAATATACCAAAGGCCAGAAGTAAGGATAAAATGTACCTTATCGAAGATCAATGCATCTTTACAGATTACCAGTGATTACAAACTAGTATAGATATTCCATCATATAAAAGGTTGCAAAAAAACATACTTGAGAAAAAAATAGAAATTATAGAAATTTCAATAGGATTTCCCCAATCCTTTCATAAATATGAATATTTCCTAATATAAAGAATTTATCAACAGTGTTACAGAAAAATAAGGTATTTCTTATTAGGTTAGGTACATATGTAGATCTTAGTTATGAATTAAAGTTTATATATAGAAATCTTATTTAGTTATAGATTTAATTTTTTTCTCCCTGTCTACATTATTACATGTTAATTTTTTGTTATGTTTTTTGTTTGTTTGTTTTCTTTGGGGGGGGGGTCTGCATGTAAGTAGAAACAACAGTCAATCTACTTGAAGAAAATCCCTCTGATTTTTCCATGTTTGTTGTTCCCTTCATAATTAACATTCTTTCTTAATCCAGTGCCGTGACTTCTAAAAGGTAAACATTTTTGTTTTCATCTCTAGAGGTCTGAGTTTGTTGCTCAGGTTTTCTTCATTCACTTTTAAAGGCAAAACTTCCTCAAAAAGGAAACAAGATATAGAAATCAGGGTTCCCACTTCAATTCTGCTACCTGGAGCTTTGTGACCTAAAGCAGGTCATTTTATTAATCATTCTATCTAATTAGCATAGTCCTTGCCCTGCCACTTATCAGATTACTCTGGACAACTTACTTAACCTTTCTGTGTCTCAATGTCCTCATCTGTAAAGTGGAGGTACTAATAAAACCTACTTTTGGGAGTCCTTAGGGTTAAATGAATCAATTATCTGTAATAATGCACTTTAAATGGTGTCCTGAACATAGTAACCTCTACATTTGTTAAATAAATAAAAATGAATGAGTATATCTGAAAATTGATGTAGTGAAAGTGTATCAGATGCTTGGGAACGTTTATAAAGAGATTCTGTGGATCCATCCCAGGCAAATGAGAATCAGTAGGACCTCACGACCTATTATTAAAATAAACAAACAAACATAAAAAAAAACCTCTGTAGGTAATTTCAATTGACAAACTGGTTTGTCAGCAATGACATGCCACAAGGTCTTAGGTCAATTTAGCTACACCTCACACAACCCACCAGCCTTCTTTTCCTCTTCAATGGCCACAAGAGTCACTATCCAAAACAACTTGGGATTAATAGCATCAGTCAGTTTACAAAAGCAGTTACAACTTTAGCTTTGAATTTTCTTTTACCTAAAGCAAAATTTCTTTGTCCTCACCAAGACACAAAAAAGAAATAAGATAGGCGTAACTGATCTCTAAAGGTTGAGATCGCTGGTTAGGGGGAAGGACGGAGGAATAAGTTGAGACATGTGCCTTGTTTTTCACCCAGTACTCATTCCTTGTCCTAGGACACCGATGGGCATCATTTTAGTTACAGTGATTTGTGGATAACTACCACAAAGGAACAAGTCACTTCCAATTCCCTAAAATGTCAACAAATGCTAAAACAGTAAACTGAGGCTGGAGCAATTGTTAGCATCTTTCCTAGGTCCAAATGTATTGTCCTGACTTGCAACCGGAAAGAGAATGGAAGAGCTTTATGGGCTATGTCTTCTTCAGTCTTGAATATAATGACCATGCTGGCCTCTGATATGTAGATGCATGGGGTCCATGGGGTAGGCAGTGTATTATAGTGGTTCAGACCAAGAAGGGTTCCCAAGCACAGTTTACAAAACGTGGTGAAATAAATTACCGAACTGTGATGAAACTTTCATCAGTCTTTGTTAAACGAGAAAAATAACTGCAGTGTAGAAAAATACATAAAAAGCTAAATTTATTTTATGGTAAGCACTGTATTTTGTTATTCAGTTCTGCCATCTTAGTTGGTGTTAAAATGTCCACACTTTTATAAAATGATGGTGATATAAGTAGACTTTGTAAATCATTCTCACGGTGCAAAAGAAAATGTTCACGTGGAAGTTGACACCCATTTTTCAAAGAAATTTATTAGTCAGTAAAAATGTCAGGCTGAGAACTATTAGAGTATTGGCTTCAGAGACATAAAGAGCTGATGTGATCCTTTGCCCTCCTACATATTAGCAGCTTAATTTTGAGCAAGTGAGTCCTCATTTATACAGTGGGGATAGTAACACTACTTACTACACATAAGGTTATGAGGATAAAATGATAAAATATGATAAGACCTATTAGATGTTTATTTACCCACAGTACAAGTACAAAGTAAATATCCAATAAATTTAGTCATTTTATCAATTTATAACTATATTAACCATTTTTAACTCTCATAAATAAACTGAAATGTCTATACCATCACATATATTTGTTTTCAAGTATTTTGTCCCATTTTTCTTTCATTAGACAAATGGTCGTATTGCATAGGGGCCTTGATAGTCATATAAATCCTCTCCCTCTGAAATTAATTATATAGTAAAAATCTCAAAAGGAAATTAAGTCAGTTCTTATGCTTCTGGTTTATAAGACAATTCTCCCCATATGTCAAAATCCATTTTTTAACAAAAAAGAAGTGTTGTGTTTATAATATCAAGGCAGTTAATATTAGGCCAGTGGCTAAGTTGACATTTACTACTACGTATCTCTGAAGTATAATTTGGATGATTTTGAACATGTAGCCTGTGCTTCAAGTTCTTCTTTCTGTTTACAGTGGCTACTCAGCACATGTATTATGTTCACTAAAGTGCCAACCAACAGTTTCATCACACTCTTTTTTATAATGTTCTACAAGAGCTTAAACAAGACGTAAGTAACATTCAAAATCATTTAATGTATCAAACAGAGTCCCAATGAATTCCACATCATGTTGAAACCCTGATATGATGTCTCTCGGACAGCTCCCACCTATCTTAGCAATAAGCACTTCTAAGAAAATACAAAAGAAGTCTGAATATTTAATAAGGACAGTATGTTTAATTTTCTCACATAACAAAAATATGACCACAAACATGTTCATATCTGTGACAGAACAGTCACTACTTTCCCTACACCCCTCTCAAGTTATGTCGGGATGGTTAACCATTAATATGGAACAATTTTTAAAAACTGATATTTTGCATCTTGCTTTAAGTTTATTGCACATGTTGAATGAATATATTACGGTAAACAACAGGAGAGAAACTGAGAGTTCATAAGGACTACAATAATCACGTGGACATTTGAGTGAGGTTGGGCCGTTACAGGAAAGGCATTTCTCCCTACTTCAACTTACATTTTAAATGTTAGGCCCTAGCAATCTCTTAGTAATCTGTGGTAGTAACTTTTAAAAACTACGAATTTCAGCCTAATAACTTCTAAGAAACACTAAGAAAATAAAATTGGAAAGTTCATAGCTAAAAATGAATTTTAGCCAATGCATTTACAAGGGACATTCGGTCATACGTTAATCACACAGATGTCTTTACCATCTTTATTTCTTGGTAATGAAACTAAGACCAGTTAAATATGATATTATAAATATACTCCATTGAAAACATACACATAGGTCTAAATCTGAATCAAGGACAAATAAGTATCAAATACAGTGGTACCTTGGTTTTCAAATGTCTCCGTTGACCAACATTTCAGTTTACAAACACCATAAATTTTATGGCTCTATGGTATCGTTAGATAGTAAAATTAATGCTAAATTTGCAGTTTTAGGGGTTGATTTTAAAGGTCTGGAACAGATTAATCCATTTTGTATTACTTTCTATGGGGAAACTGTGCCTCGGTTTTCGAACGTTTCAGAACTCGAACGGTCTTCTGGAACGGATTAAGTTTGAAAACCCAGGTAACACTGTAAATAAAATTTGTTTGATTTACATGTTGTTCCCAAAGATGATTGTTTATAATGCTCCAAATGGATGACCAACTACAATTGAATTAATGTATGTATTCATTTTGTCAAATTTCTTTAAATTCTCTAAGTATTAAATTTCACAATGGAAAGCTGGACTCTCAAAAACATGTATGCCTGTAGTTGAATAGCAGAAGTCTTTAAACAATGTATAATACTTTAAGGTAGAAATTGTAAATGAGGTCTAATCTATTAAAATGATAAATGGTTTATTAAAGCAGTGTCAGATTTTTAAATGTGATTTATGTGTTTAAATATATACTTAGTGTATGTGTAAGGGGGAGGACATGATATTAGAAATGTCATCTAATAGATTGTCAGAGTCAATATGAGCATATATACTTAATTCTTGGTTTGATGTTTCACATGTGTTTATTCTGATAACAAGAGTAAAAGGAAGGATTTAGAACAAAAGCCCAGTTCAATTTTTAATACCTAGGCAATAGGCACTCAAACTTCAAAGTAGGATCCTGTTAGATCTTTTTAATTTAAGATGGCTTTCTGTTCCTACTACTAATAGTGACACAAAGCCAAGAAGGTGATGTATAATATTAAACTAGTCAAAATTTGTTGTTTATTGCAAGAGGTACCACTTGAGAATATGATGCCTAATAAGGTAAATTAGTTAAAGAACAAAACTGTAAGAATTGTTCATTTTCTTAAAACACAATGAACGCTTATCAGAGACATGTAGTATTATTTCACATGGTCAGACTGTATTAATACTTTATTCTCAGACATTTACATTTCTTGTTATTCAGGAACACCAATATTCTCTTCATTTGCCCAACCAGAAAGAATAAAAACACTAATTTGCTTGTTCTTTCATCCTCTTCCTAAAATGCCAAAGTTTTAAAAAGCTGCACAATCTCTATTACATGGAAATGTTCCTGTTACAACTGCCACTTTTAAAAATCAGGTTGGCAAAATGGAAGCATTTAACTTCTGACTTAACTGTTTAACCTGAAATTAATGTAAATTAAGTTAAAAAGTTAAATGTGTCTCAATATTCTTATCGGTAAGGTATCAGAACATCTCAATCAATCTCAGAATTTCACCTTCACTTTGTCTTTACCATTTTTAAATATAAAAATATGGGTAGAGTATCAGGTGATTTGTAAGTAATATTTGTTAAAGCAAAATTGCCTTAAACGTAATCCTCAAAGATACTCATGGTTAATCTCCAACCCTTTTAAGAGGTGACTACCAAATCATCAGAAAAGCAGTATTGCATCCCAGGAAGTAGGATTCCTCCTACTTCCTTTTACCAGGAGTTATTACATTCCCAAGTACTTTGGCAAATTTTCATACAAATGTACTATCACACCTTTCAAATATATTTGAAGCAATAAGGAAACCTATAAATTATTTAAGGTGACTCAGTTTGCAGATCAATTTATAGCCCCCAAATATTTTAAGCTGATACATCTGTTCTTTTATTAAAAGAGAGAACTTTTCACTTCTTAAAAATCACACAAAAATATTCACCCACAAATGATGTCATGTCCCAGTTTACTCTCAGTCAGGAAGGTTGAGAGATATCACCCATCAGAGCCTCTAAACTCATTTATTCAAATCTACAGTGACTGTTAAAGAACATCAGCCAAGTCAAAGACTTGTAGAGAGGGGTAAATTCAAGCAGTGAATGAGCTAAAAAGACACATAGGACTCATTTCAAATCTGTTCTACTAGTCCTCTATTTCCATCTATAAAAGACTAAATGAAACAGAAAAAAAAGGAAGGCAGAATTCAACTTCTTGTATATATAGGCCTACATGCATAGCTGGGTGATTTCAAAGTTTATAATTAGCTGCATATTAATCAATTAAAAGTTTTTATTAAGCATTTTTTTTTTCCACATTGAGCTACGGTCTACATATCTGAGGCACACTCATGTCCCATTCTGGACTCTGGAATCCAGAATTAAATGTACACCAGCAACACTGTACTTCCTTTGGAAACGCTTTCTTTTCTTCCTTCTCAAACCTTATCTGAGACACAGTGCCTCATAAGCCCTGGAATGAACATCACAGAAATGGTAAGTTAAAAGCATTTTTTTAAACAAGCAGAAGAAGCTAGGGAAAATTCTCAATGGAACTGAAGGTGGGCAGCGACATAAGGAAGAGATGTGAAATCCTGGTTTGTGGCAAATAGTGCAGAGAAATGCATGTTTCTTAAATTCAAAGCCAGCCTTCGCCTATGAAAATTCTCCAAATTTATCCATCTCTGAACTCACTCAAAACAGTGTTTCAATATTAAGGTTCTAATTCTGCAGGAGAGGAGGAGTTTGTAGAGATCAGAGAAAAAGAAAGGTTAGTAATGCAATGCAAAAGTCAAGATAAGGAAAGGAACGGATGGGCTAACGCAAGAAGAATGATCTGGGAAGGTGAGAGGTCCAAAGTAAGTCACCAAAAGGTTGCCCTTACTTTGCAATATTCTCAAACCAGCAGGTTTAACACTAGAGGGCATGAATGCAAACACACACACACACACACACACACACACACACACACACACACACACGAGAGGGGTAGCAATTTTGAGCAAAGGCATCCTTCATATAAAGCCAAAGATCTGGGGCCCCCAAAGAAACACGAAATTTGAAGGGGCTGGGACAGCCAAGTGTCCTTAGCCTTGGCAATAAAATCCCTACGCTACGTTTCTGGGAGGAGTGACCGCGATCTCCCCCAAGGAAACCACTCAAGGATTGAGTGCTATGGCAGTTTAAAGCTGGCAGTCCCCAATGCGCCTCTCTGCTAGTAACACCTTTGCCTCACGAAAGCTCCTTTCGAGATTAGTTTTGCCTGGATCCCTAAGCTTCTGTGTTTGTCTGCCCACAGTATCTTCTCCTGTGGCTGCCTGTAAAGGCTGAAGATGTAGACTCAACACCTAGAAATTCAACTGATTGTACCCAAAGAACGGGGTAAGGGGAAGGGGCGCCCGCAGCTTTCGCTGTCCAAACCAGCAGCCTCCTTGCGCTCGGGTTGGCAGC
Organism: Rhinolophus sinicus; assembly: GCF_036562045.2. Lineage (NCBI taxonomy): Eukaryota > Metazoa > Chordata > Mammalia > Chiroptera > Rhinolophidae > Rhinolophus > Rhinolophus sinicus. Next base: position 142,750,445 of record NC_133751.1, on the reverse strand, counting down.
AGCGCCCTCGGACCCTGGGAAGGGAGGCTAGCCCTTGCGCCCCACATTGAGCCCCTCGACACCACAGCCCAGACAAGGGCAAGTTGCCTCCATCCCCACAACCCCTCTGGCTCCCAGCAGGGAGGTTTCTGTACCTGGGGGTGCCCAGAAGATGGGCCTGGGCGTGCTCCCCCCGCCAGGTCGCTTCTGGATTTGGGAGTTGGTGTGTTCGGGAGGACGAGGCAGGAGGGATGAAGGAGGGAGAAAGAGATAGGTAACGAGAGGCAGAAAGGAAGAAAATACGGAGAGACAAGACAGAGAGACAAGAGTAAGAGATAGAATAACCGGGACATAGAGATATCCCAAGAAAGACTGGGAGAAAGAGAATGTAAGAGAAACAGACCTGAAGGGCGTGGGGGGTTGGGGGGAGGCACAGAGAGAAAGAAACTGAGTCATAGAGAGACATACAGTGAGAGTGAGAGTATGGGGCAAAGGGGCACTCAAAGAGAGAGGCAAATGGAGGCAGAAAGAGAAAGGCAACCGTCGAGGAAGACACGCAAGACCAGAACATCCCCGGTGCCGGGCCGTGCAGAAGCGCCCGTGCACCGCAGCCCTCGATCGCCTGCAGCTGGTGGGAGAAAGTTGCCGGGATGAAAAGGCCGAGCTGCCCCACCTCCAGGCGTCACCAAGGCGCGAAGGGTGGCCAGTGCCCCCCAGCCCAGCGAGGTAGCGGAGAAAGCAGGTTAGAGGGCAGGCGGCGGCACAAAGTTCCGCGCCTCGCGATCCTCCCTCCGCACCTGCAGCGGCGGACGAGGGCGATCCAAGCGCCCGGGAGGCCGCCTCGCTGTGTCGGCCGGCGCCCCTGCCCCGGGACCATCCCGGGGTGCTGGGCTCTGCACCCTGCCACTCGCTGCAGGACTTTGCGGCGCCCACCCCTGCACACTGGCCGCCCAGAGAGGACTCGCCCCAGAAAATTACGAGGAAGAGAAGGGGAGCAAGAGAGGGACGGAGACCTGCTATCCTGGCCAAGGATCCCGCGAAGAGGGAACAGCGGTCCACGCACGGAATTCAGCCTCTGCCCCAGCCCGGCAGGCGCTGGCCGGCCGCGCCGAGTGCCTTGCGCGCGGAGCCCGCTCTCACCTGGAACCCGCACCGGTCCGCGAGCGCCACGCGCAGCCCGGCTCCCTCCCGCGCCTCTCTCTTCACACTTCCGCGGGAGCAGAGCGAGCCGGCTCTGGCCTGGGCCAGCCCCAGAGAGGCGCCCTCATAGCGCAGCAGCGAGCGGGAGACTCCGTGAGCGCGGAGGGAACAGGCGCCGAGGCCGAGGAGGCGCCGGAGACTGAACGAGGGCTCCTAGCACATTGTCACCTCAGCAGAGCCGCTGCCGCCGCCTGGTCACTTCGTCCCCAGCCCCCGCCCCCCTCCCACCCCAGCCCGCTCCCTCCCAGCCCCTCCTCCTCGCGCGGTCCCTCCCTCTCTCGTAGCCCCAGCCTGGAGGCCTCTCACAGGGCTGGTATCATTTACGTAACCAGCACCCCCAGCCCTCCTCCCTCCCTCCCCGCTCCTGCTCCTCCCCAGGCTGGGGCGGTGCGCACCAAGCGCGCTCTAGCTGCTCCTGGAGCCGCGGCTCGAGCGAGCGATGTGCACAAGTCCCGCGATACTTGGCAGGCACGGCCCCGAAGAGCAACTGTGGGGTTGGCTCTTCTCCCCCGAGAGCGCCCCGCGACCCCTGGCCGCCCAGTGGTTCCACGGTGCGAAAGCCAGTTTGCATACACCGTGTTAGCCCAGTGCACCAGCGAGCCTCTTGCAGGGATGCTTGGGGGTACGGGACTGCCCTCGGGGAAAGCTCGGGCTACTGCACCCACGCTGTGAGCTCTCCAGTGGAGAGATGCTGCAGGGAACTTGAGGTTTCGGCTCTCTGAAGCCGAAAGGACATACAAGAGTTTGGCCTCTTGTCCGCTGCAGTTCATACACCCTATCGGGATCTCAGTGTTCTGGTTGGCGACGACTGCAACCAGTGAACGCACTATAAGAGAACTGGGAACGCAAAACGTTTCCTTGTGCTCTTAATTTTTTTTTAGGAAGAGGTAAAGTAAAAAGTGAATCTTTCAATTCCTTTTTCAGTCAGGAGGGTATGGCCTTTAACACACACACACACACACACACACACACACACACACACACACACACACACACACACCCTGAAGTACCCAAATGCTTGAAATACAAGGTAAAGTTAATGGACAGTCATTTCTAAGTATTGTGTAGTATAGCAGAAACATCATGGTACTAAATGAGTTAAAATATATGTAAAGATTTTGGAACAGTGCTTGGCACAAAGCACAGACTTAATACTCAGATATTATTAGAATCTGAAAACTTGGGACCTATACCCCACTGCCATATTGGAGGGACTCCTCTAGGAAACTGGGATTACTGGATTTAAGTCCCTGATTTGCCATTTATTCACTGCTGGCTCCTGATTAATTTTGGCCCTTGACTTTCTTCATTCTCAGTTTTCCTACTTGTAAGAGGGAGTGAAATAAGAGTATTTTTCTCCTCTCATGGTGTCACTTACCGTTTTAGTTCACTCTTCTTATTTTATTTGGCAAAACTGGAGGAGGACATAATAGCTACTTCAAAAATATTAAGAGCCATGTTGTACAAACATATATTATTAATTATAATCTAGTATGTCAATGAGATTCTTGATGATACTTATGAAAGGCAATTTCTACAGATGTGTTATCCTTATATCTTTTCATGCATCAATTATCATCCTAATTGATATGATAACTATAGTTAATATCTCCTCCTACATTGTCTATCCTTTCTCCCCTTCCCATTATCAATTATGGAGCATCTACACATGTGTTCCTATGTACGTGTGAGGACACAGGGTGCCACTCATAACAGCAAGAACATGCTGCAAGTTCTCTCTATTGTTTCCTCTTGTGAGTTCCAGCTCTGCGATCAGGTTACTTACCTCTGTGTGGCAAATTGAGAAAAGCTATAGACAATGGGTAAAAGATTTGGGTTCGAATGCTGGCACAGCCACTTACAAGGTGTGATCACAAAATACAGTGAACGTTTAAATAAAAAATTTATTACAGTAAAAGACACATTGCCATTAATCCCCCTCACTTCGTACATGCTTATCTCATCATTTTTGCCACTTTCTTTTTTTTTTTAATTTAATTTTATTAAATTTATTGGGGTGACAATTGTTAGTAAAATTACATAGATTTCAGGTGTACAATTCTGTATTACATCTATAAATCCCATTGTGTGTTCATCACCCAGAGTCAGTTCTCCTTCCATCACCATATATTCGATCCCCCTTACCCTCATCTCCCACCCCCCACCCCCCTTACCCTCTGGCAACCCCCAAACCATTTTTGCCACTTTCTGAAGCAGTTCTAGAAGTTCTTTTTTATGTCTTTACTTCATCCTCCATCATGACAAAACGGTCTATCACACATCATTTCTGTTACAACGATTTCTGTCAAATAAAAACATTATGGTGTGTCCTCATCCACCCTTATTCATCGGATCTGACACCATGTGACTTATGGCTCTTCCCCAAAGTCAAAATAATCATGAAAGGAAAACATTTTGAATCAATTCAGGGCATCAAGGCAGCCACAACAGCGCAACTAAAGATACTCACTTAAGGAGCCTTCCAGAACTGCTTCAGAAAGTGGCAAGAATGATGGGCTAAGCGAGTTCAAAGTGAGAGGGAGTATTTTGAGGGGGATTTATGGCAATGTGTCTTTTACTGTAATATTTTTTATTTAAACATTCACTGTATTGTTTGATCACATCTCATAGTAGACATATATCTTTTGAAGATATAGAATCCCCCATCCTTATATTCATCCATGAAAAATGCAGCAATACCATTTTGCAATCTTTGTAGTAATATTTAGTGAAGGCAAGAATCATAAACCTAGTTAGTAAAAGTCATATTTGTAATAACACATTGACATCATCCCAAAGTATCTCCCTGGGAATTATTAGCTTTTGCTTTACAATACACTATTCCAAAACTCAGTGGCTTAAAACAGTAAACCTTTATAATTTTTCAGGTTTCTGTGGATTATCTGGGTGATAGCCAGCTCTGGATGGTTCAGTTTGGGCTGAATGGTCTAAGATTGCCTCACTCACTTGTCTGATAGTTGGCAAGTTTATTGGGGGCGGGGCTCAGCTGGGATGGTTCATCTCTGTTCAACCTGGTCTGTCATCCTTCAATAGGCTAGTCTTGTCTTTTTGAATAGTGGTAGTTACAGGAATCCAAGAAGCAACAATGGAGTGCAAGCTCCAATTTAGAGTGCTTTTCAAGGTTCTATTGACACATTTGCCAGTGTCCCATTAGCTCAAGAAAGTTATGTGACCAAGGCCATATTCAAAGGTGGAGTAACATACTCCACATTTTGATGGGAGAAACTGAAAAATCATATTGCAAAGAAGAATGCACACACAAATGGGAATCACTTGAGACCATTTTTGTAATCTACCATAGGTTCATCTTAATTGCCAGAAAATAAAAAAAAATTTCCTTGTAGTGAATAAATCTGGTAAACATTATCTTAACCAAGAGATCAAACTTAAAATTACCAATAATGGGACCAGATGACATCATGAGCCTCATGATGTGTTACATTTAGTGTGATGTAACACACTAAAAAGTATACAATATAACTTACTTAGTATTCCAGACCAAACAATATGCATAACTGACTACAATCATGAGGAAGAAAAGACAAATTTAAATTGAGGGAAACATCACAAAATATCTTCTTTGTACTCTTCAAAAATATCACTTTGATGAAAGTCAAAAAAGGTTGAGAAACTATTCCAGACCAGAGGACATTAAAGAGACATGACTTGTAAATGCAATATGTAATCCAAAATTGAATATTGGACTGAAAAATATCTATAAAAGACATTATTGGGACAATTGGTAAAATATGAATAAAGTCTATAATATCTGATCTATAGGCCTTTTATTTATATTAAATTATAATTAACTCTGTATCAATATTAAATATCTTAATTTTGATAATTTTACTGTGGTTACTCTAACAAAATATTTTGGGGTAAAAAGGCCATAGTGGCTTCAATTTATTCACAATGGTTCAGAAATAACTATAGAAAGAATGATGAAGGAAATTTGGAAACTTTTAACAGTTGGTAAATTTGGGTGGAGGGTATATCGGAATTTCTTTCAGCAATTTTACAACTTTTTTTCATTTGAATTTATTGTTTTAAATGAGAGGAGAAATAATCTTTGCTTATCTGACAAGAAGATTAAATGCAATAATTTTTGTAGCTGAGTGTTGAAATTAATAAAAAAAATATACTGTGCTTTTTCCAAATAGAAAGCAAGGAATTTATCTTTAATTAGTGAGGAGTTATTCAAGTATTTGTTTAGACAAGCGGGATAACCAACATTGTGCAATTAATCAGCTATAAGGCATAGAGGGGATTAAATGGAGAATATATTAAAGAAAGGGATATGGGTTGAACAAGTACAGTTAACCTGGTTAACCAAAGCCCCAAATTAAAATGGGGAAAAAAATGGTGATATATCTAGATAGATGATAGATAGATATTGCTGAAATTAAATTAAATTGGCAAATCATTAGCAATAAAGGAGATTAAAAAGTGTTATATAATTTTGATTGTTTAATATTGGATGAATAGGAGAATGGAGATACCATTATTAAAAGAAATAGAAAACAATAACTTCATTTTCTAGAATAAAAATCTAATGATGTTTATTTGTAATTATAATATCTCAGTATATCCTTGTTGCTTTTAGAAAATAGACTAAAATCCCTAATGAACCTTACAAGAATCTTTATATTAATAATTTGGACTCCACTTACCTCATTAATACCTATAAGGAACTAAGTACTGGGGCAGAATAAAAAGGAAAATAAAGACAGCCTCATGGAACTTAGTGTCTAGTCCTTCATCCAGTGAATATGTATTGAATGTTCACACCATGCACTGGGCAAAAAGACAAAGTTTCTGCATTCAGGAATGCTGCATTATAGCATGGTATGTCCTAAAAAAATAAGCAAATATGTATTTATATCAGGTTGTAATAAATTCTCAGAAGAACCTTGAAATAGACTAAGACCTGAGCTTTCCAATTAGTGTGCTACAAAATTTTTACAGATATCACATGATATACTGATCACCTCATCCATCAGGAGTGGCCAAGTAGAGCAATCTCAAGTTGCCAGAGTCCATAGACAGGTAGTCTCTATTCATAAGAAACTTACTTAGGGCGCTTTAGAGAATGGTCTCAGCAAGTGGAGTCTGAGAGTAAGACCCATTCTTCCTGAAGGTTGCATAGATAAGGGGGTCTCTACTTCTGGACATCTACTTTGGCAGTCAGCTGCAGGCCACTGACAAGGGCTCATGAAATGGTTTGAAGATTTGTGTTTTCAGATACAAAGAACATTGCATGTAGTTCAAAGTGTAGCCCATTGCATATGGGGGAGCAGGGAGTTTGGGCAGGAATTTCTAGTGAACATAGTTCTCTAATAGATCACCCAAAGCTCTAGCAACATAAATATGAGATAATTTTGTTCTCTATGCTGCTGATTTGCTATTTTGTGGTAGCCATGTCAGCAAGATTTGTTGTTCTAACAGTGTTTGGCCATTCTTCAAAAGCAAGCATTATAATTATTTTGAATTTTCTGATAAAAACTTTGAACAGACTTGAAATCCATTTGTAGTCACAAAAATTCAAAATTACAACTATTAATGGAAGAAAAGTAGAGCAGGTGTATTGTAATTACCATTTCAACTGATATATTTAATCATACGAATAAATGTTTAAAATCTTTGTCACCTATTTATGCAAACAAATTTTATTTCCCCTGATGATAACTGACTATTGTATCATCATTTAAAATGTCATGATCAGCAAATATTATAGCTATTTCAGTACAAAATCTGTTATTAAAGGTTGAGTTCACGGAGGGAAGATTTCATTGAAATATTTTTTAAAGATTTTATTTGGAGCTCATACAATTCAGTAGATCTTATCTTATTTAATATATTATTTTTGTAATAATTTAATAATGTGAAGAAAATATAATTTTTAACCAAGCTCTATATCAATACACTTCTATTTGCTCTAGTTTATCTCATGACCCATAAAGCCCTGTATCCTTCTTAGTACCTAACATGGTTGTAAATTTGCATTTTTCCATATTTGAGTGATTGATGTCTGTTTTCTCTAATATGCAGTAGGATACACCAGAGTAAACGCATGGGTTTATACGATGACAGTGGGGGTGGAAGGAGTTGTAATTTTACTCCAAACATAGTGTTTGTTGTACAGTAAACTTTTGTTGAATGAATACATTAGTCTAACCATCTATTAATCAATAGCTAAGCCTTTCCTGGAAATCTTTCTCTTTTTCAGATTCCCTTTTCCAACATGACTTTTCCTCTCCTTGTTCTGATTTCTTGATCAGTCCGTGATCATCAGTATCAAAAAATTAAGAGAAAACAATTTTCAGCCCACAATGATCTTTCAGCACCATGGAGAGCGATAAATGAGTCTGTCCCAACCATGTGGTCATGCCAGACTGTTATGCTATTATTTAGTATACACTGACAGGGATAAGTAGGGATAAACAGAAAGACATTTGTAAAAGACTTTTCAACTATTCAGCATGAATAAATAGAGACAAGGAAATAGAAGGAAAGCAGGAAAATGTGTAAAAGCATTGGAATTCACTTAAGGGAACCTGATATTGCTACCATTTATCCTCTCTGTGTCTCCATTATATCAAAAGGTAAATATGAAGTAAAATGTCAAGAGCCATCAGAGTTCAAAGGATGAAGCATACACATATCCACAATCTCAAGAGTTTCATACATACGTGTGTGTGTGTGTATACATATGTGTATATATATGTATACACATATATATATGTGTGTGTGTATATATATATATATATATATACATACACACATATATATATGTGTATACATATATATACACATACACACACACACACACACACACACACACAAAATATGGACATACTCCTTCTTAGAGGTAATTCCCTGGAAATCAGGGACTGTATCACTGATTCCCAGGCCCGAGTTCAATGTCTAGCACATAGTAGGTAGTAATTTACTCATTAAATGTTTCTATTAAGTTACATATATTTAAATCATTCTGTTGATATTTTATTTTTTTATTAAAGCTCATGAATAATCCATTATATTGGCAAAACTATTCTCACATCTAAGAATCTAATAATTTCTATTAAAAATTTGAATATAAATGCTTATCAAAAAAAACTACAGGTAAACTTTATTATTTTTCATATTTTAAAGCTATATTTAAAATATCACCCTCTTGTAATGAAGGATCTTCCAGTATGTCCTAATTAGTTCTTTGTAGCTTTACTCATAACTTCAGCATACTAAATGTAACAACCACAAAATATTTGGGTCAACAAATAGCTACATATTGCTATACTCCATCAATGCACAAATGTAAAAGTTATAGTCTTATAGACTTAGTCAGATATAAGGAACAAAGAAATATATCAAAGGCACTATTTTTAAATGTTAATATTTGAAAAGATTCCCAGAATCATATTAGATTTTTCCCCTCAGCTTAATTTTTCTCTAGCTATCTCATTCAAGGAAAACGTTTTATGTTGTGACATAACATACAAAACAAAATTTATGTGTACTGGACAAGAAAATTTTAAACAGAAAAATTTATAAATTATTAAACGTTTGAAAGAAAACAAAAAATTGTTCAGTGGAGTGTCACAAATTTTGGTCCTAGACCGTATCTAAATACCTGGTTAGAGTCTGGATAAAAAGGAGAGATTCTGTTTCACTTTAAATCCACCTGTGTTGCCAAATTTATGTGAATAGGCAATTGTCTAAACATTAAATGACAGAAAAATTACTATCATTTAGTGGGACAAAGTGACTACAATGAACTGTGAGGATTTATGAAACAAATAAATAAATAAAGGGATATATTTCACATTATTTTGAAAGATCAATTCATATTGTATTATAGATTAAGTATTTAGAAAGAATATGTTATTAGGATTTTTCATTCATTAGCCTGGCATATGTAACAATCCATTGTCAGAAACATATAATCATCGTACTATGATATATACAAATGGAATATATATCATATATAATACGTACATATTATATATATATATATATATATATATATATATATATATATATATATATATATGTAGTTTCTTTGAAAAGTATAAAGCATTTTATAAATGTAAGGTGTAGTAACAACACATGCAGAAGTAAAAGCAAATTGTTAAAAACAAGAAAATTTATAAAACATTTAAACAATAGGCCCTATGATTCTTAACATAATAGGACATATTAAAGAAGAAGTAGAGTAGGTAATGATGTTTTGATGTACTATTACCTTGTAACAGTCATTGGTATCCTATAAAATAAATCAAGTTTTTTAGCCGTAAAAAGCATAATGGCAGACTCTCCAAGAAGAATTTAATAAACATGGGAGTTGATGAGTCATAATTTATATTATAAGATATTAACAATTATTCAGCTTCTTGTCAAGACTGCAGAGTAGGTAAACATTGGACTAGCCTCTTCCCATGACTATATCAAAATTACAACTAAACTGCAGAACAACCATTATTGAGAACCACCTGAAGTCTAGCCAAACAGAAGTCCTATAACTAAGGACATACAGAAGAAGCCACATTGAAACTGGTTGGAGGGGCAGAGACGCAAAACAGGGTAGTCACACAACCACGTGTGGTCAAAAAATACCAGGAGGAATATCTTGACTGAAGAGGTTCCCCCTGAGAAATGAGGGGTCCCAGACTCACATCAGACTCCCCAGCCCTGGATTCCAGTGCTGGAAAGAGAAGTCGACACAACTTCTGGATGTAAAAACTAGCATAAATTGTGGCTAAGTAAGATGAAGGGTGGCTGGAGTCCCAGGTGCTCCTCTTAAAGAACCTACACATAGTGTCACTCACTCTGAGTGTCAGTGTCAGGGCAGCAGCTTGAAAGGTACAGGGGACATATGGAGAGGAACAAAATTGTCTGGCTGCTGGGCCAGTGCTGGAGGGGAAGCTTTCTCCCAGACAGAAGTGCTGGCAGAAGGTGTTATTCCTTTGTTGAGCCCTCTGACCACCCAGCATGCAGACACAGGTGCGCACCATACCTGAGCCTGCATCAACCTGACTAACACTATTAGCGGCACCCTGGTGATTCCCTGAGACCCTGCCCCAACCAAATATTGGGCCCATTCAAACCACTTCCAGTGGCTTTTCCATAAAAAATGGCTTGTCTTGGCTCATTTTGCCGATGTTCCTAAAAATCTCCCCAAGGTTCACAAACTCCAAACAAGCAGAATCTGGCATTGGAGTGCCCTGTACCTCTTGCTAAGCAGACCCAAGCCGGGCACTAGTGGCAGCCAGACTCAGTTCATAACTTAGCCTCTCATAGGCACCTCCATGCCCAACACAAGTGGCAACCAGCTGCATATTACTTTGTAGCTCAGACCAAGTGGCTCCAGGCAGGACACAGGCAATGGCTGAACATAGCCTGCAGCAGAGCACCTCTCAAGGGGCTCCAGAACCAACACACCCATGGGCCAGCTTCAGACAACAGAGAACACCTAACCACCTTCACAAATGACACAGACTCCGCAGGCATCAGAGCTCCACTAAAATGAATCCTGCTCCATAGAGTCAGCCCCTACAGAACAGCTCCTCCACTGTAGTCAAGGCCAGTCCTTACAACCAGTAAGCCTGAGGGTTAATTTCTGCCATCAATGTGCCATCAGCTGGCAAGGCTCAACTATAACAGGAGGGCACACACAACTCACACAGGTGGCAAATCTGGAGCACCCAGTTCAGGTGACTAGGAAGACTGAGCCACTAGGCCCCACCGCACACCTACTACATAAGGCCACTGTACCAAGACCAGGAGACATAGCAGCTCTACCTAATACATGTAAACAAGCAAAAGAGGCTTGTTAAAATGAGGAGAAAAAGAAACACGTCCCAAAGGGGTGGGGGAATAAAACAGAAAAAGAACTAAATGAAATAAGGACAAGCAATCTACCAGATGCAGAGTCTAAAACACTGGTTGAAAGGATGCTCAATGACGTTATGGAGAACTATAACAAAGAGATAGGAAACATAAAAATGGAGATAGAAAACATAAAAAAGAACCTGTCTGAAATAAAGAATATATTAGAGGAACTATGGTGTATCTCTGAAACTAATATAATATTGTATGTTAGCTATATTTTTAATAAAAATCTTTTAAAAAAGAATTAGAGGGAATCAACAATAGATTAGCTGAGGCAGAGAATCGAATCAGTGACTTAGAAGATAAGGTAGCAGAAAACACCCAATCAGAACAGCAAAAAGAAAAAAGAACACTTTAAAATGAGGGTAATTTAAGGGGCTTTTGGGACTACATCAAGCATACCAACATTCACATGACAGGGGTACCAGAAGGAGAAAAGAGAAAGGAGAAAGCAAGGAACTGCAAACCTATTTGAAGAAATAATGATAGAAAACTTTTCTAACCTGGCAAAGGAAATAGATATCCAAGTCCAGGAAGCACAGAGAGTCCCAAACAAGATGAACCCAATTAGGCCCACACCAAGACACATCATAATGAAAATGCCAAAGGTGAAAGACAAAGAGAGATTCTTAAAAACAGCAAGAGAAAAGTAGTTAGTTACCTACAAGGGAACTCCTTTAAGACAGCTGATTTCTCAACAGAAATTTTGCAGGCCAGAAGGGATTGGCACAAAATACTCAAAGTGATGAAAAGCAAGGACCTACAACCATGATTATACTACCCATGGAAGCTATCATTTAGAATAAAAGGACAGATAAAGAGCTTTCCAGACATGAAAAATCTACAGGAGTTCATAATCACCAAACCAGTATTACAAGAAATTTTAAAGGAACTTGTTTCAGAAGAAGGGAAAAAAGGAGATAAAAAATGTGAATAACACAATGGCAACACCTACATATCTATCACCAATTACTTTAATTGTAAAAGGATTAAATATTTCAATCAAAAGACACAGGATGGTGAATGGATAAGAAAACAAGACCCATACATATGCTGCCTATAAGAGACTCCCTTCAGATCAAAAGACACACACAGACTCAAAGTAAAGGAATAGAAAAAGATATTTAATGAAAATGAAAGCAACACCAACAACAAAAATGGGATAGCAATACTTATACTAGACAGATAGACTTTAAAAACAAGAGGCAAAGAAATTCCACTTCTGGTATATATCTGAAGAAACCCAAATCACTAACTTGAAACACAGGCATCCACATGTTCATTGAAGCATTATTTACAATAGTCAAGATAATGGAAGCAACCTAAGTGCCCATCAATAGATGAATGGATAAAGAAGTGGTGCATATATACAATGTAATTTTACTCAGCCATTAAAAAAAAAAAAGAATGAAATCTTGCTGTCTGCAATAACATGGATAGACCTAGATGTTTATTATGCTAAGTGAAATAAGTCAAACAGAGAAAGACAAATACCATGTGATTTCACTTATATGTGGAATCTAAAACCAAAATAAACAAACATATAAAACAGAAACAAACACATACATAGAGAAAACGTTTTGGTGGTTGCTAGATGGGGGAAAGATGAAGTACAAATTGGTAGTTGCAAAATAGTCATGGGGATGTAAATTCTAGCATAAAAAATATAGTCAATAATATCATAATACCTATGTATGGTGTCAGATGAGTACTAGATTTCCCAGGGTGATCATTTCAGAAGTTATATAAATGTCTAATCATTATGTTGTACACCTGGAACTAATATAATATTATATATCCACTGTAATTTAAAACTAAAAAAAATATTAAATGCAGAAAAATAGTCAAATTTGTAAATACAAGTGAATTAAAATTAACTGTATCCTTGCCCAATGAAAATAAAAACAGTTCTCAAAATCCTTTCCTAACATTTAGTTATATCAATTTGACAAACATCTTCATGAAGCTTCTCTGAATGAGAGGCCCTGTATGTATGTATAGGTGTGTATACATTTATGTGTGTGTGTGAATCTGTGAAGTATAGTATAATTCATATTCATGAACTGAATGCTCAGAGTTATCTTTCTAAGTGTGTAATTGCTATAGGATACTTGACTGTGAAAAATCAGCTTTCACAACTACCTCTCATTAAACATAAAATGGGACAACATATGCCATGTGACATATAGGTGTCACATCGATTTTGAGGATTAATCAAAAATCAATGACGAAAATTTTCAAAGGATTTAAAAAGTGAAGACTGAGAATGCTTTCCTCCCCACAAATCTGCAAACTATGTAGGCTGCCTATAGTTAGATTTTAAAAATTGATACAAACCCTAGAATCAATGCCTCTAGGCACCCATTAGAGAAAGGAAAATACAGCAAAAGTTAACTATACTAGAATTAGCTTTTCAGTAGTGATGCTTCTGCTTCCATTTTCATCACAAACAATGCAAATTGATAAATAAAAAAATGGCATATTTTCTCATCAACTGATAGAAAATTGAAATTGTGTCTGTTTTTTTTGTTTTGTTTTGTTTTTTTCATCTACATATCATCTTTCTTCTCAGACTCAGGGATCCACATTTTCTAGACTTTGAAGCAAAATACACATGGACTAAATGTCCAGTTCTGTCACTTAGCAGCTATGTAACCTTAGACATGTACCTCTGAGAAGTAGTCACTTTATTGATAAAGTATACACTATGTTCCATAATAGATGTTTTAAGAACTAAGCATATATACCTGGCTCCCACTAGGTACTCACTAGGTGATACTATTTCTAAGTTCCCTGTATTTTAAATCCTATTGCTGTCAGTTTTGAAATATAATTGGGGCTTAAGGGGAATCCAGAAAGAGTTCATGCTCCCTGCTATGGGGACAATTTAGAAGTAGCATCAAGGTAATCAGTACTACTTGGGTACATATTAGAAATTCTCTCCCTGCTTTCCCCTCCTCAAATCTCTAAACTCAACAATGGCCTGAACTTAGAATCAGAATAAACATTTGTGCTATGAATAGGCACATCGACCTAAATACTACCCCTATCATTTGTACTGTGCATATGTGCAAGCATCATACATACAACAGTACATGAAAATACATCTGCACACACATTCCCACTTTAAAACGTAAGCTCCATGGGCTTTGTCTGTGTTAATCATTTAATTATCACAATAGATAAAACTGAGTCCCTGCCATCTAACAATGGCCCAATAAATAGCATGGGTCATCATAGAGTACCATACTCTTCTCTCCTCAATAACCACAGATACTAGAAGAAAACTGGCATTTTGTCAAATAGTCTCTTTATGATCAGACTTTTTAATGGCCTCCTAATTATGCAATGAATGCTCCTGTCTGTGGAGATCATCTTGCTAACTATCCCTGCTGACCCCTCCATAAGCTTTGCATATAGAAGAGGATAGAATTCAACCAATTTCGTACCAAATAAATAAGTAAGTAACTCTATCCCACATTCCTAATTTGACCTGAAGTTTGCTTAGCTAACTTTGGCAAGTACAGACATGTCCTAAATTGCCAAAGATGTGAAAAATGTAGGAAGTTCTTAAAAAGGAATTGGAATAGAAGCATGATCTGTTCGTCAGGACTCAAAGTACTTTGACAATAACTCCAACATTTCAAATTCAGAACTTTTTCTGTAGAAAGCATTATGAAAGATAACTTTCATTATACACAATATTTTGCCTTTTGTTAGCCCAATTTCCAGAATTTCAGAAGTATAAAATCTCTGAATAAATTCACGTATTTGCATGTAATTCACTTACCCATTACTGAGAAGTGGATTATCTAGGACTTCTTTTTCCTACTTTTTTTTTTTAATCTGCCTTTTAACTAGTGAGTTTTTGTTATTAGTACCAATGGAAAGAATCACCAGTTATATCTATATGAATTATGAACTTCCCCTGTGATGTATCATTCTATAGAACTATTGGAACAGAATTCTAAGTCAATTTTTCTGACTGTTAATACTGATTATTACAGCAGTTAGTGCAAGAATTGCAAATTCTTCCATTGGAAAGCATAGAAATGATGATTTCTATATATTAAAATAAATACATATGCATTCTTTGAATAGAAATTTAAATGGATATTTTAATAACATTTAGAAAGTGTTTCCCAATTTGTATTTTTAGTCGCTATCTGAGGTTCAGAGACAATCAGTGTTGTTGCTTTATTTTCTCCTAATGTTAAGTAAAAGCTGGACAATATTTTATTAATCTATTTCTTTTGTCAGTTATTAACCTCTCATATTTTGAGATAAATATCAGAGAAAAATATTGTCAAAAATAGCTCATTTGTACTAAAAGAACACTAGTCAGTTCTATTTGTCTCTTCTACTAAGGGATCTATTTGTCAAACAATTGGTCGTATTTCAAGATTTAGTACAGGGAAATGAAAGCCAATGGGAAAAAGGTATGGAATAAGGAAGAAGAGAAATCAAGCCAGAACCTGGTTGGGGACTCATCTGTTTACAAAGAACAGACTTAGCTACAGAGAGCAGTCATCATATTAGGAGTAGTATTCCAGTCACACAGTGATTCTAGTAAATGCTCTGTGGATATGGATTTTGGATATATGAGTCTTCACACGTTAAAAAAACACAAAAAGAAATTAATCCAATATTAGAAAAATCAGATTTTTTTCTCAAAAAAATCTTGATATCTGGCTTGTCTTAAAAACTAGAAGATCTAGAAAAATTAAACCTACTTTGCTAAGTGAAAAATGAAGCTACTTCACTGGACCAAGCAGCTATGATTTCTCACATGGGTTATTATAACAGCCTCCTTTTTTCATCCCTGCCTTCCTTGAATCTATTCTCAATGAGGCAGCTGAACTGATCTCATTAAACCCAAGTTAGATCATTACTATTCTGCTCAAAACTCTGCACGCCTCCACATCTCATTCAGAGTAAAAATCAGAGCCCGTAAGGGTGGCCTATCTTTCTGACCCTTTTTCATTCTGCTCTAGTCATACTGGCCTCCTTGCTATTTCTCAAATAGTTCAGGCATCATTGTCCCTCAGGGCCTTGGCATTTCCCATCCCTTTGCCTGTAATGCCTTTCCCCCAGACAATTGCATCTTGCTCTCTCACGTCATTCAAATTTTAACTTAAATGTCATGTTCACAGTGAAAACTAACCACCTAATTTAATGCTACACCACTGACACCTCTATCTCCCTTCCCTACTTGACTTTCCTCCATGATTATCACTGCTTATAGATTTTATGTATACACCTTATGTATTCTGTGTCCTCTCTCACAACAGAAGCAACATTAGATCATGGATCTTTGTATATTTTACTTCTTGCCATATTTCCTGCTTTAAAAAAATCATACCTGGCACCTGGCCATTCCTCCATAAATTACTTTGAATAAATAAACGATGGAGTGTGATTATTTTCCCCATGTTGCTAACGAGGAAACTAGAAGTTAGAGTGATATAATTTGTCCAAGATCACATAGCTAAAAATAAAAAGCCTATATTCAAACCCTGACAGTCTGATACCACAGCTTAATATCCTAATCTTCAGGTTGCAAATATGTAAAGGAGAGGTATGTGATTTTCAAGGAAAATAGAAAAAAAATATTTTCTGTGTGGAGGTACAGAATATTACTCTGTGAATAAATATGCAAACTCTATCGTCATGCTTTTCTATCACCTGTCTGACTTCTAGAAAAACAACAGCCCCTTGGTCTAAGTGGTGAAAATGCAGAAGAAATCAATATTTTTATTAGTGCTTTGGCCCTCCTGTTTCTCTCACAGCTGCCTATTTAGCTCTCCTTCTCCACTCTCCCTGGTTTTGGGTTAATCAATACTATACGGCTATATGTTCGGAACGACAGTGACTTCCTTTTCTCCTTTAAAATACGGATTATCTTTTGCGATAATATCTCTAATAACATAATTAGAGAAAATTTCACAAATCATATGATTATAGCTCCATGAATTTAACACAGTGAACACATCTTGTACCAGTATGAAACATATAAGAACCAGCTGACCCCCTCAAAACAAAAACACTTTGAAAGAACACAACTTCCATGGCATGAATACTCCCAGCCTGGCCAATTTTAAGCTATCAACTTAATGTCAACCAGCTTGCAAAATTAAAAAATTCAACAATCAATTCTTTCAACTTGATGCAAGCCAATTACAACGTACCACTAAAACCCAAGAAGCCCTGTCATGTATTCCCCCAATCGCTACTTTCCTCTTTACCAAGGGGAACCAGTATCCTGACATCTAACACCTGTTCTTGAACTTAATACGAAGGACTCTTTTGCATATGGTTTCTTTCTTTCAATTTTGTGTTTGTGAAATATATCCATGTGTTGCAAGTAATGGTAGGACATTAATTTTCAGTATACTGTAGTATTCTATATGATGCTATAATTTATCTTCTTTAGCGTTGGTAATCATTTGGTTTTTTTCTAGTCATTGACTATTATAATAATATTGCTATGAAAATTCTCATGCTGTACTTTGACGAACACATGTACTCATTTCTGTGTGGTAGTACTCATCACACGTTTTTATCAGAACTGCTGGATCAGAGGATATATCAGGTTTGCTAGAAACTGCCAAAAAAAAAAAAAATTGCATGAATGTAAACTACTGTTTAGAGGGTATGGGAGTTCTGGTGACTCCACATCTTCATCTAGGCAAGGAGTTTTCAGTCTTTTTAAATTTGATGCATTCTGGTATATCTCATTTAGATTCTAATTTATTTCCCTGATGACTGGTGAGATTGAGCCCATTTTCATATGCTTAGTGAACCATTCAGATATTCTATTTTGGGAAGTGATTAATTTCGTCTTAAGTCCATTTTTCTTTAGGTTGTATTATTGAATTGCAGTTCTTTATAGATTCTGAATATCAGACCTTTGTTGATTATAGATATTAAAAATATATTTTCCCACTCTGGGACTTGCATTTTAAGGCTCTTATTGGAATTCTATAATGGACAGTTCTTTGTTTTAAAATAATCTAATATATCTAAATCTTATATCTCTATTATCTTTCTACCTTACTCCCTATCTATCACAGCTTTGAGATATAACTCACATGCTTTACAAGTCACCCATATGAAGTGTAGTTTTAGAATATTCAGAGTTGCATAATCATCACCAGGACAAATTCTAGAACACTTTCATCAACCTTCAAATAAACCCCATATTGATTTGCTGTGACTCTTCATTTCCTGCCAGGCCTCAGCAGCCTTGGACAACCACAAAATTCCTTTTTGTCTCTCTGTATTTGCCTATTCTACACATTTCATATAAATGGAACCATACAATATGTGTTATTTTGTGACAGGTTTCTTTCAGCTAGCATAATGTTTTCAAGGTTCATCCATGTGGTATCTTGAATCAGTACTTTATTCTTTTTGAAAGCTGAATAATATTCAATTATATAGATATGTTTCATTTTATTTACTCATTCATTCAATGTTTGACTTTGTTTTCACTTATTTGGCTATTATGAATAATGCTTCCATGAACATTCATATACAAGTTTTTGTGTGAACATGCTTTCATTTTTCCTGGGACTCCATGTTTAACACTTTAAGAAGTTTTCAAACTGTTTTTCAAAGCAGCTGTGCTATTTTGCAGTCAGTCACTCCAGCAATGTGTGAAGGTTACAATTTCTCCACATCCTGGACAATACTAGTAGTTATTATGTCCTTTTGCTTATGGCCATCCTAATGAGTGTGAAGTGGTATCTTGTTGTGGCTTTGATTTGTATTTTCCTGATGGCTAATGATAACGAGCACTTTTTCATGTGTTTATTGGCATTTGCAATCTTCTTTGAAGATGTGTCTATTCAGGTCCTTTGCTCGTATTTTTCATTTATTTGTCCATTTTCTTAATCAGATTATTTATCTTTCTATTATTGAGTCCTAAGAGCTCTCATTCCTTTTTTATGTTTAGGGCATTAGATGCCCTGTTTAAGAATCCTTTCCCAAATCCTAGGTCATGAAGATATTCTCTCATGTTAATTTCTAGAAGCATTACTGATTCGCTTTTGAAATTTACATCTATAATATGTTGGAAGTGATTTTTACGTACGATGTAAGATTAACTCTTTCCACACGGATTTTTAATCAATTCAACATCAATTATTAGGAAAACAATCTATTTCTCACTGTGCTCAGGTTCCAACTTGGTCACAAAGCTAATGTTTATCTCCATGTAGGACTATTTCTAGAGTTTATACCATTGCTAAAAATAATTTACAGCATTCTCACTGTCAAAATTAATGTAGTATGATAATGTGTTGATTTTTGTAATGTAAATTGTCCAATTTTTTCCCTTCTTCTTCAAGATTGACCTGATTATTCTTGTTCCTTTTTTTCTATATTGTCAGTTCCACCTCTCCCATCCCCAAATTGGTTGGTTTTGTTGGAGTTATATTAAAACAATATATTACATTGTGGATAATTGAATCTTTAAAATATGGAGTCTTCCTATTTTTGTATATGTTTTATTCTCCCATTTATTATGTTTCCTTTGCTTTCTTTAATTATATTTGAAGTTGTCTTTGTAATGATATTGTACAGTTTTTCATTAGATTCTAGGAATTTGACTTTAACTGATGAGTTGTAATTTTCATATTTATTTTCTAAAGATAGTTCTGATATATAGAAACATGATTGCTTTCTACATATTGATTTTATATCCAACAACAATGTATCTAGCAACATATTATTTCTAACAGTTTTTCTTGGTTACTTTTGGATTTTCTGTTTCTTATTTTATTTGGAATAATGACAATTGTATTTCTTTCTTCCCAATACTTACAAGTATAGATTCACTGAGGCATAGTTAACATACAATGAACTTCACAGATTTAAAGTGTATAATTTGATGAATTCGACATATGTACACAGCCTTAAAACTATCACCATAATATATAATGAACATATCCATTAATTCACAAAACTTCTTCATGTGTTTTTGTAATCACTCCCCCATGAACTTCACACTGACCCCCTTCCCATTCCTAGGCAACCATTATTCTGCTTTGTGTCACTACAAATTAGTTTGCGTTTTCTAGAATTTTATATAAATGAATCACACGCTGTATATTATTTTGTCTAAATTATTTCACTCAGCATGATTATTTTGTGATTCATTGTGTTATTGCCTGTATAAATAGTTAATTCTTTTTCATTGCTGAGTATTCCATATATGTGTGTGTGTGTGTGTGTGTGTGTGTGTGTGTGTGTGTGTGTGTATATATATATATATAAAAAATTTATCCATTTGTCAGTTGATGGATACCTGGGTTGTTTCCAGGTTTTGGCTCTTACAAATAAAGGTGCTATGAACGTTTGTGTACAAGGCTTTGTGTGGCTATATGTTTTCTTTCTTTTCTTTTTTTTTTTAAATTAAATACCTAAGAGTTAAATGGTTAGACTATATGGTTATCATCTTTTTAAAGTTTTAAGAAACTGCCATACTGTTTTCCTCAGTAGGTATACCATTTTACATGGCTTATTATGCTGTTCTTTCTTGCATGGTTTTTTTGATGAATTTTAATTAAGTCACATCAGTTGATAATGTTATTCAAGTCTTTTATATATTTACTGATTTTCCATATACTTTTTTTTATCAGTTATTAAAAAAGCATTGTTGAAATCTCTAAGTATTTTGTCAACTTGTCTATTTTTCCTTTCTGCTTTGTGCATTTTTGCTTTATATATGTTGACAAAATTTTGCTGACTAGGTAACCTACTTTATCTAATATTAATATAGCCATAGCAACCTTCTTTGATTAGTATTAGCATAGTACATAGTTAAAGTTTCTTGGAGACAGCATCATATGTTGTAAATGCCACGATACATTGTTATTATCTTGGTTTTAAATAGTTCATTATATTAAAAAGAGAATTTTAAACTAAGAAAAATAACTTTTTATATTTATCTCTATATTTACTAATTTGTTGCTCTTTATTCATTTGTGTAGATGCAGATTTTTATCGGGCGTCATTTTCCTTCGGCCTAAAGGACTTCCATTACCATTTGTGTGGTGGAGGCCTCACCTTCTATGTTTCCTGTTTCTCAGAGATCATTGTCTTCCACTGCTCAATAATCATTGTCTGAACACTGTACTTTCACATATATTGCTAGAAGCAGAATTCTAGTTCTTTTATTTTGATTCCCTTTGCTGCCTCATTTCACTGCTAAGCAAAAATCCAATACTGGATTGAATTCATTATTGAGTAGAAGAGGTTTAACAGCAGACGTTGTATTTTTTTTTTTTTTTTTCTGTTTTCTAAGTGAAACTTCAGATATTTCACTATTAAGTATAACTTTCGTTGGAGGATTTTATGATTCTCGTTTTGAGTTTAAAGTAGTTTCTTTTATTCCTAGTTTCATCATGAATGTGTTTTAACTTCTTAAATGCGTTTTCTACATTGACTGAGATAATATAGTTTTTCTCTGCTATTCTGTTAGTGTACTGAATCACATTGACTATTGAATGTTGTAACAATCTTACATTCCTGAAATATATCTAACTTGGTCTTAATATAGTATTCTTCCATATTTTATTGGTTTTGATTGCTAATACTGCATTTAAGTATTTTTGAATCTAAATTAATGATAGAGAATGACCTGTAATTTTCCTTTCTTGTAATGTCCTTGTCAGGCTTTGGAGTAAAGATTTTGCTGTACTTGGATAATAAACATTTCTGTTCTCTGAAAGAGTTTTCATAATATTAGTGCAATATCTTCCTTACACATATTGTGGAATTCACTAATAAAACCATCTGGGCCTGTAATTTCTTTGGGAAGGAGTTCAAATAAAGATTGATTTTTTTCAGTAGTTTTAAGAACTTCAGATTTTCTATTTCATCTTGTTTCCATTTTTGTAAGTTTATTTTTAACCTAAGGATCTGGGCATTTTTCTAAATTTTCATATTTATCACAGGGTTTATATTATTTTCTGTTATGTTTTTATTATCTTTTTTAACATTCCTGATACTGGTAACTTGTATTTTTTTGCATTTATTTTTTTTAGTTGTTAATTTATATCCCTCTAAGAAACAACTTTACCAACTAGAGTACAACATTTACGAGGTCAGACAATTAAGTTCGTGAACTCATCCTAGAAAAAGTGCTACATACCACATTGCTGAGTATCACTACAGTCACCTTTGAAGTACTCGCCTTGGGAAGCTATGCACCCAGGACCTAATCCACCCTTCAAAGCAACTTTGGAACTCTTTTTCTGGAATGGCCATCAGAGCTGTCATCATATTACCCTTGATGTCCTGAATATCCTCAAAATGTCTTCCTTTCAAAATTTCCTTTATCTTTGGGTAAAAAAAGAAGTCATTGGGGGCTGGATCAGGTGAATGGGGTATATAGGCCAGATAAGGTGTAATGGAACAAATAACTGTTCCAATACAGTTATTTGTTTACCGGCTCAAAACTCCCTCACAGACAGTGCCGTGTGAGCTGGAGCATTGTTGTGATGCAAGAACCATGAATTGTTGGGAAAAAGTTCTGGTCGTTTTTGTCTAACTGTTTCATGCAGCCTTTTCAGCACTTCCAAACAGTAAACTTAGTTAACTGTTTGCCCAGTTGGTACAAATGCATAATGAATAATACCTCTGATATCAAAAAAAGGTTAGCAACATCATTGCAAAAAGTTCACTAACATAATTGTCAAACCCCATATGTTTGTTAATCATATTATTCAACTGTTCTATATTCACATTAATTTTTTTGTCTGCTTACATGAGTTGCTAAGAGACTTGTGTTCAAAATCCTTTGTTTTATTCATAGACTTATTTACTTAAATCTGTCAATTCTTTCTATATTATTTGCCAGGATATTAGTATTAGAGGCATTAATATTTAAATTGCAATATAAATAATCTATATTGAGAGACAGATCCCTTTATTATTGTAAAATGTGTTATCTTGAGTAATACTGTTCATCCTGAAGTCTTTGATAATAACGTGACTCTACAAAATTTTTCATTAGCTCTTACATGGAATATGTTTTTCATTATTTTACTTTACACTTTCAGGTACCTTTATACTTAAAATGTTTATTTTATAAACAGCATGAATTAAATTTTGTTTTTATATTCATTCTAGATATCTTTATTTTAGAAATAATAATTTTAATGTGGATATCCCTCCAGGTTATCTAATTCTAGCCTATCATTATCTTTGAGCTATTTTGTAACTCTATAAATTTGTAGACATGAAAATCTGGTTTAATGGATGTCCAATTTTTTCCTCTTCTATCCTATGGGAAAAAATAGTTTCGCCAGTACACATACATACTTGTTTCATTACGCATGATTTATACATGTGTCTGTTCTTAGGTTTGTGTTTTGAAATGATGATAACATATGCCAGGTTTACTCATGAGTATGAGTTAAACTTTTTAATAAGTGTTTATTTTTGTTTGGATAAGAGTTACTAATTAATTTATGGGAATTACCTACCATTATCTTCAAATTGAAATATTTAGACCATTTGCTTTTAATGTAATTTCTGCTTAAGTTTAAATCTAACATCTTACAAATGTTTTCTATCTCTCCCACTTATTTTCCTTTCTTTTTTGATTAATCAGTTATTTTCATTACTTTATTAACCCTCATTTTGTTGTTAATCATGCATTCGTTTTTTTTCTTAGTGAATACTTATGGATTTGCAACATGCGTTCTATTTTTATCTCTTCTCTGACAATGCCAGCATTTTTAATAATTTTATTTCCCTTTCCTTCCCTCCCACCTTGTATATAATGTAGTCCTCTACTTAAATTCTACATATATTTAAACCTCTGGAGCAATAAGTATTGGCGTTATACAAAACGTTTATCTGGGTTTCCTCAGATATTTAAATTTTTCTTTCATGTTTATTTATTTCTGTATCCTTATATTTTCATAAGTAATCATTTTGTTTCTTCCTAAGAACTTTCCTTAATATTTCTTTTTAGGGGTTATCTGCTGATAAAGAAGTTTCTAAATTGTTGTTGGTTTGGAAAAGTCTTTACCTTAGTTTGTCTTTATTCTTGAAAAATATTTTACTATACATAGAATTCTAGGTTGGTAATTTCTCTCAACACTTTAAAGATGTTATTTCACTGTCTTATTTTTTTCTTTTATTTCTGTTGAGAAATTAGTTCTCTTATTCCTTCTTCCGTTAAAATAATATTTTCTACCTGGCTGGTTTTAAGATTTATGTTTGGTTTGGTTTATAATAGTTTCATAGTGATATACAGAGACATGGTATTTCATATTTGTCCTGCTTGAGTTTTCAAATCAATTATTGAATTTGTGGTTTAATATCTGTATTAGTCAGGATTCTCCAGAACAAATAGGGTGTGTGTGTGTGTGTCTGTGTGTATATGTGTGTGTAGTGTGTGTGTGTTCCATGCTGCAATTATGGAGGCTGATAAATCCCGAGATCTGTTGTTGTCAAACTAAAGACCCAGGAGAGACAATGCCTTGTCCCACTGTCAGTTTGAAGGCCTAAGAACCTGGAGAGCTGATGGAGTAAGTTCTAGTCTGAAAGCTGACAGACTCAAGAACCAAGAGGAGACAATGTTTCAGTCTGAGCATGAAGCTCGACAAAGATCAGGGTCCCAACACAGTCAGTCAGGCAGGAGGAGAACCCTCTTACTAAGCATTTTTGTTCTATGCCAGCCTTCAATTGATTGGATAAGGTCCAGCCACATTTGGGAGGGCAATCTGCTGTACTCAGTCTGCTAATTCAAATGTTAATATCATCCAGAAACATCTTCACAGACATACCCAGAATATTTGACCAAATATCTTGGCACTCTGTGTCCCAGTGAAGTTGACACATAAAATTAACCATCACAATATCTACTGCCAGTTTTAGAAAATATTCACCATGTCTTCAAATACTGCTTCTTCCTGTTCTCTTTCCTCTCCTTCTGGGACCCATAAAACACCAATGTTTCATCTTTTTATCTTGTCTCATTAACTCTTATTACCTATTTTCCATTCTTTTCACTCTCCATGTTTCAGTATAGATATTCCCAATTGATATATAGTTCTAATTCAGTAATTTTCTCTTGTGCTATGCTTAATTTGCACATATGTATATCTATATCTATATCTATCTATCTATCTATCTATCTATATACATATATATATATTTTGCAAATAATTTTAAAAGAAAAAGGGATACAGACTGTCAGTCTTATTTCAATTTACTTCCCTTCTTTTATATATTAGCTACCTTGCTAGTTCTCTGATGTGGGTCACATTTTGTATTTCTCCCCCCATCGTTTGTAGTTGTCCTCAGTGGTAAAGTTGTTCCACAAGAAGCTATTTTACCATTACTAGAAATAAAATCTCTCTAAACCTCCAACCTTCCCTCCCACATACACACTGTACATCCCCTAAGATTTTAGTATTTGCCTCATTTGTCTTCTCTTGGATCAACAAGCTTAAATCCTTAGCCTGAAATATGTCAACATTGAAAAATCAGAAACGTAAACACCATCTTTTGTGTACTTTGTTTTAAGTGTTGACTTGAACTTTCTAGATCTCCAAAAATGCATTGTTATAGACCCAGACAACTTGCTAAACAAGGACCTCATTATAATTCTGTACTTACAGATGTTCTCTTTTAAACTTGAAATCTAACCATAACACAGATGCTCATGCAATTTTCTCAAAACAAAGGCACATGTTGTATTGTAAAAATTATCACAGAGAGTGGAGGGAGAATACAAATACTATGTTGTGTATTTTAGGACATGCTTCAGCTTTGTGATGAGATGAATATGTACTCAAATCATAGCTTGACCACTTGCTACCTACTTAACATAGGATTTAATATCTTTACACTTCACTTTCCTTTTCTGTTAAATCAGTTTCTAGTATTTCTGCAACATAAGGTTTGTGTAAGTTTAAATGAAATAATATGTATAAAATATCTAACTCAAAGTCTGCTTAACTCAAAGTGTTCAATCAATATTAGTTATTCATTTATAGTTTTGAAGATGTTTTACCATGAGAAGTAAAATTGTCTAAACTAGATTAAATTATGTTGGAATTCTAGGTTTTAAAATTATAAAAGAATAGGCTATATAAGTTGAATATCTATATTTTTTAAGGTGATGAAAAATTTTATATATAAAACAAAATATATTAAAGAGGAGAAATGATTTGATCTTCAAAGGAATTCCTTTATAGAAGGAAAACTATTAAATAGCTAATGCTCTTACTGCAAAGCCTTTGTACTTAAAGGTTATGTTAATTGCCAAGAGTAAGTAATAGGGTCATAAAACAATATAAAAATTAGGAGGAATTGAAAGTAACCCTTTAAATGGTTATGAGACTTTAAAATGTCTTCCATTAAGCAGTATAAAAGCCTTGCATATTTTGGTAACACTGATTCTGAAGTTGTTTTCAGAGAATCATGACAGCTTAGAATCATAAGAGATCATATTTAAAAGAATGATCAAATGTAGAAAGAGTATTTTCCCAAGGTTACACACAGAAAAAGGACAGAAAATACCAGATTAAAATCTGTGCTGAATACCTCGAATTTATCTCTTCACCTGCACCTTCTGCCTTTCTGCATCCTGCACTGTGGTCTGCAAGTCTTCTGATTGGCTTCATCCAATGGGCAACTCTCTTAGGAGATTAGAGGGAAGCAGGAAAGTGAGGTCAGGGTATACAATCACCCTCCTGCCTCCCTCTAGAGTCACTCTGGGCTGACTCTTTTCTTGCTTAAGGCTGCATTTTCTTCCAGTCAGTTCTCTCCACATAGCTGTTAAAAGCTATTATGACAAGCCAGAGTGTATGGCACTGTCCCCTGTGCTTTGCCCTTTATTAAGCATTCCTTAAATTACCTAATTATATGCAGCACCTTATTTTTCTGCTGGACTGTAATACCTACAGAAACCGTATCTTTAACTGAGAACTCAGAATTTTGTGTTTCATTAGCCAACATTTTCTCCTTCTGAATATGGTGATCAGATTGTTACTACCTGGAAAGTTAATTAACTTTCTACACAAATTACTTAAAATGACCCAATTCCCAAGTATGTTCATAATGCCAATAATTCTTCTATAAAGCCATACATATGTTTCCATTTTTGTTAACATGTAGTTTTAATTATAAAAGTAAGTTTATGTAAATAAATGTGTTAGGGTAATAACCGCAGAGTACCAAACATTTCAAAACTCTGAAAAAACAGTCTCCAGAACCGTTCAATGAAATGCTGTTGCCAAAGGATTTATGTTACATTATTTGTTAGGTTATTTGTGCATTTATTTTTGTATTTGAAATCAAAGTTCTTCAATGTATTGGTGCAAAATTGGATAGACAATGCACTAATACACAAGTAATAGTTACCATGTGCCAACCACATTAATTGACAGTAGAGAAAATAAGTATAGTCACCAGAAAGGAGTACCTTTCCTACATCTCCTGTTCCGCCCCTTTTTTAAAGAAATGTTCTAAATCAGGATCTCGTCATTACTTAGTCATCCTGTTGTGGAAAACATAGCGTCAGCTTTTCATGATTGTGACAGTACATTTAACAGCTTAAAAATACCATGTTTCCCTGAAAATAAGACCGGGTCTTAGATTATTTTTTGCTCCAAAAGATGCATTAGGGCTTACTTCAGGGAATGTCATCCTGAAAAATCATGCTAGGGCTTATTTTCCGGTTAGGTCTTATTTTCGGGGAAACAAGGTAGTGTTGTATTGACTCCCTATTTTGAAGACGGGACTCTTTTACTTTATGAATATACAATGATTCCTTAGTGATTCAGCAGAGAAAATTATATCTTATATAGGCCCAGCGTCAAATATTCTTATGATAAAAAATAATAAAAACATATACTCTAAAATATTTCAGGGGAAGTTCAGCATCCAATGACACTGCAAATTACGAGTAATCTATTATATTGATGGAATTCAAATTCAGAAATATTGTGAAATGGTTTAGATAAGTCCTAATTAATAATTTTCTTTGTGTTATCACATCAATAATTTTCCCATGCATTATTATATCACCTTCATTGTGTTCTAGTGTTGAAGCCATAACTAGACATTTTTTGTCTTCTCTAGATAGCTTTAGATAATTTTCCAACTGGAGACGAAAGCATAGGATTAAAGTCTTTAAAATTATTTTATCTTAACCCAAGATCAGTGGAAAAGATCAATCCATATTGCTTTATTTTATTAAGTACATTAACACAAATTCAATGCTCTTGCTAAATTCACTTTTCCAAAATATGATATGGCTAAAATAGACATGTGTTACTCAGCACAGATTAATGGGATATTCAATCTTAGAATGGCCAAATTGACTGAAAAGGTAGAACAGAAGAGTGGCTTCATTATACTGCAAAACCTGAAAGTTGATCTTTTGGTTTTCATAAATCCAAAAATGTTTTTAAAATGTATACTTAAAATATTTTAAAATTACATGAAATTATAGCACTAAAATAATAATGTACTGTGTGTGACAGGTGGATAAATTTCACTCTCTCTTCTATATTATGAAACATAGACTTATTGGATTTTGACAAAGGTTTTATGTATTTTTGAAAGCAAGTTTCAAACTTATGAATTTCAATTTAAAGAAATCATGACCATATGATGTCAGAAGCATGGCCACGTGAAGGGTCCCTTTGACCTCTCTCTTTGAAGTTGCAACAAGTGGAACAGCTATAATTCAACAAAGAATTCCCTGTGTAACATACAAACATGTCAGAGAGATCTGCACATCGAAATATCCAAAGGTGGGCAAATTGAGTGAACAAAGAAGGAGAGAAGGGAGAAGAGCAGAGTTGGGTGCCACAGATGCAGCCAGGAGCTCATTGCCGGTCCAGGAGAGGGGAGGATTCAGGCTGGGTGCACTATGTGGTCCCAAACATTCCTGCCTGTGTGATCACCATATAATATGGCTGAACCCAGTGATCAGGGCAGAGACCTCGAGGCAGAGACTCAACACAGATGTTGAATAGCTGTGTTCTGGCAGCCACCATTGCCGAGCAGAAAACAAGGCCATGGAGCCTGGCCACTTTCCCCCACCCTCCCAGAGCTAGAAATAGGCCCCAGAAGAACTGTAACAGTGAGGGTCAGGTTACAAAGCAGAATATATACAGTCCTGTGAAATGGAGAGACAATCCCCAAGTGGTGGATTCACACTGTGGCTAATCCCAGTGAATGGAAATACAGAAGTGAGGCAGCTGAGGTCTGGCAATTGTCATTACTGGAAGGACAACAAAGCCACAAAAACATCAGTGACCTCTGCCAGGCCAACCTGGCCCCATCGTTCAGAGCTGATCCTAGTCAGGGCACCTGGGACAGCTCAGGCCAGGCAGGATTGCATCTGGTGCAGGGGCAGCACTAGGACTTTAAGGGTTCAAAGCCCATCACCCACCACATTCTCCCACTGGTGTGGTGCCCTGAGAACCAGGTGACCTGGTCACAGAGACACCCACCTCCCCAGGAAATCATCCACCATGAAAAGCTGGAACAGGGCAAGAGAAAACAAAATCCTCCAGCACCACCTTCTGGAAAACAAAAGAAAGACCTCTTCTTATCAACCTGCTGCAGAAGCCATTTCCAGAGATGCCTAGACAGAGAAATAATCTATCAATTACAATAAACAACCAAAGTAACAAGGCAGATCAGAAAGAAAATTAAAAATCTCCAGGAAATAAACTTAAAGACATGGAAATATGTGATTTAAATGACAGAGAATTCAAGATTGCAGTTCTGAAAAAACTCAGCGAGATGCTAGAAAACTTGGATATGCAGTTTAGTGAACTCAGAAATAAAATCAACAAACAAGATTAAAATTTTAAAAAAAGAACCAAATGGAAATTTTAGAGCTGAAGAACTCAGTAAAGGAGACAAAGAATGAAATAGTGAGCTTAGGAAATAGAACTGACCATATGAAGGAAAGAATTAATGACAGCAAAGATAGAAATCTGAAAATGGCATGGATGGAAGAAGAGACAGACTTGAGAGTTAAAAGAGATGAAAGTACTCTACAAGAGTTATCTGATTCTATCAGAAAAAGCAATATAAGAATAATGGGTATACCAGAAGGAGAACAGAAGGGAAGGGAACAAAGAGCCTACTCAAACAAATAGTTGATGAGAACTTCCCAAACCTATGGAAGTAACTGGATCCTCAAATCCAAGAAGCAAGCAGAAAACCTGATTATCTCAATCCAAAAAGCCCTTCCCCAAGGCACATTGTACTAAAACTGTAAAAAAATTAATGCCAAAGAAAGAATTCTCAAGGAAGCTAAGGAAAAATTATGGTAACCTATAAAGGAAAGCCCATCAGATTATCATCAAATTTTTCAGTTTAAACTCTATAATCTAGGAGAAATTGAAATCAAATATTCAAACTACTGAAAGAGAGAATTTACCAGACAAGAATAATGTATCCAGTAAAGTTATCCTTTGTATATGAAGAAGTAATAAATATACAGAAGCTGAGGGAATTTTTCACCACAAGGCCTGCATTACAGGAAATACTGAAGGGAGTTATTCTACCTGAAACAAAAAGACAAAAGTATATAAAACTATAAGTAAGATTAGTAACAGAGAGATCAAAGCAGGAAATGCCAACCCCTATTCAGAATAGGGTACTATACATTCAAATATAACATAAAGATTAAAGTAGCTAAAAACATAAAAATATAAAAAGAGAAGAAGGCAATTGCTACTGCAACTCAGAAATGAACTCACAGCACAAATAGGGACAATTTGTGACAACAAAAACATAAAAAGGGGAGGAGGCAAATGTCAGACTTTGCAAAGGGAAATGGAGATAAGACGCATATAGAAGAAAAAGAACTACTGTATATATTAAACTTTCTTTGACCTAAACTTAATGGTAAATACACACACACACACACACACACACACACACACACACACACACAATCCAGAACTGAGACACATAAAATAAAAAAATTTAAAAAAAAGAGGAAAAATTCATAGAGTACCACAAGACTAAAATAATAAACAGAAACACAAGGGCAAAGAAATAATGGAGACACTGAGCTACCAGAAAACAAAATCCTCATTTATCAATAATCACCATATATGTAAATGGTCTGAACTCACAAACTAAAAGGCACAGAATAACACATTGGACCAAAGAAACACAATCCAACCAAATGCTGCCTTCAGGAGACAACATCTTGGCTGGAAGGAAAAATACAGATTTAAAGTGAAAGAGAAAAAGTGATACTCCAAACAAATGGCATCGAGAGAAAATCAGGTGTGGTCATACTTATATCTGATAAAATATACTTCAAGATAAAAAAGGTCAAGATAAAAAAGGTAACAAGAGACAAAGATGGCAATTTAATAATGATAAAATGGACAAATACATAAAGAAGAATAACACTTATCAATATGCTCCCAATCAGAGAGCACCAAAATATATAAAGCAACTAAAGAACCTAACATTACACATTAAAGAACTAGAACAAGAATAAATTAAGCCTAAAGTAAGCAGAAGGAAGAAAATAATAAAAATTAGAACAAGAATTAAATAAAATAGAGAACAAAAAGACAATGTAAAAACTTAATGCAACAAAAAGCTGGTTCTTAAGAAAAATTAATAAGATTGACAGACTCCTGGCTAGACTCACTAAGGAAAAAAGAGAAAAGACAAATAAATACAATCAGAAATGAAAGAGAAGTTACAACAGACACCACAGAAATACAAAGGATGGTACAAGAAAACTATGACGGACTAGAAACTACCCAATTCAATAACCTAAAGGAAATGGACAAGTTCTTAGAAATATATAACCTTCCTAGACTGAATCATGAAGAACTAGAAAATCTAAATAGACCAATCAACAGTAAGGAAATTGAAACAATCATCCATATTCTCCCCAAAAGCAAAAGTCCAAGACCAGCTGGCTTCACTAATGAATTCTACCAAACTTTCAAAGATGATTTAACACCTCTCTTCCCAAAATCTTCCAAAAACTTGAAGAAAAGGCAATACACCCTAACTCAATGTATGAGGCCAACATTACTCTGATAACAAAATCTCGTAAGGATAACACACACACACACACACACACACACACACAAACAAAAGAACTACAGACTAATATCTCTGATAAATACATATGCAAAACTTCTAAACAACATACTAGCAAATCGAATACAATACATTAAAAAGATTATACATCACCATCATCTGGGGTTCATTCCAGGGGCTCAAGGATGGTTTAACATATGCAAATCAATAAATGTGATATACCACATAAACAAAATAAAAGACAAAAATCATATGATCATAGATGCAGAAAAAGCATTTAACAAGATACAACATCCAATTTATGATTAAAACATTTAATAAAATGAATATAGAAGGCAAGTACCTCAACATACTAGGCCATATACAACAAACCCTCAGCTAATATCGTACTTAATGGTCAAACACTGAAAGCTTTTCCTCCAAGATTAGGAACAAGATTAGGAATGCCCCCTCTCATCACTGTTATTCAAAATCATATTGGAGGTCCTAGCCAGAGAATCAAGGAAGAGAAAGAAATAAAAGTCATCCAAATTGATGAAGTCACATTGTGATGAAGTCACATGATGAAGTCAAATTGTCACATTTTGCAGATGACATCATTCTTTATACAAAAAACCCTAAAGACTCCGCCAAAAAACTATTAGAAACAATAAAGTTTCAGGATACAAAATGAGTGTACAAATATTCATTGTGCTCCTATATATTAAAAATAAAACTTCAGAAAAAGAAATGAAAAAAAAAAAAAACCAATTCCTTTTGCAATTGCAACTAAAAGAATAAAATACCTACAAATAAACTTAATAAAGGAGTGAAGGACCTATACACTGAAAACTACAAGACATTATTAAAAGACATTGTAGAAGTTACAGAGAAATGGAAACTATTCCATGTTCATAGACTGGAATAAACAACATAGTTAAAATGGCAATATTAACAAAATCAACATACTAATTTAATGCAATTCCCATCAAAATCCCAATGACATTTTTTAAAAGAAGTAGAATAAAAAATCATCAGACTTGTATGGAATCACAAAAGACCATGAATAGCCAAGGCAACCCTGAGAAAAAATGACAAGGCCATAGGTATAATATTCCCTGACTTCGGTTTATATTACAAAGTGACAATAGTAAAAACAGCATATTATTGGCAATAAAACAGAGACACAGAATAAGGAATAGAATTGACAACCCAGAAATAAACCCACACATATTGGGCAGATAACTTGCTACAAAGGGACTAAAAAAAAAAAAAAAAAATACAATGAAGAAGAGAAAGCCTCTTCAATAAATGGTGTTGGGAAAATTGGAAGCTATGTGCAAAACAATGAAACTAGACTGCTATCTGTCACCATACACCAAAATTAACTCAAAATGCATCGAAGATGTAAATATAAGACCTGAAACAATAAATTGCATAGAAGAAAGTATAGGTATTAAACTTTTAGACCTGGATTTAGACAAGATTTTATGAATTTGTCCTCAAAAGCAAGGGAATTAAATGCAAAAATAAATAAATGGGACTATATCAAACTAAAAAGCTTCTTCACAGAAAACAACAACAACAACAACAAAACACCATCAGCAAAACAAAGAGGCAACCAAACAAATAGGAGAAGATATTTGCAAACAACACTTTCAATAATGGATTAATATCCAAAATATATAAAGAACTCATACAACACAACAAGAAAGAAAAAACTATCCAATTAAAAAATGGTGAGGGGACCTGAACAGAAGCTTCTCTCAAGAAGACATACGAACAGCCAACAGATATATGAAAAAATGTTCAACTTCACTAGCTATTAAGGAAATGAAAATCAAAACCACAATGAGAGATCACCTCACACCTGTTAGAATGGCTATTATCAACAAGAAGGAATAACAGGTATTGGGGAGGCTGTGGAAAAAAGGAACCCTAATACACTGACGGTAGGAATGTAAATTGGTAGAGCCACTATGGAAGGCAGTGTGGTGGTTCCTCAGAAAGATAAGAATTACCATCTGACCCAGGAATCTCTCTTCTGGGTATCTAACAAAAAAATCAGGAAACATTTATCTGTAAGGATATACACACCCCTGTGTTTATTGCAGCATTATTCACGGTGGCCAAAACATGGAAACAACCAAAGTGTCCTTCGATAGATGATTGTATAAAGAAGATGTGGTACACATATAAAATGGAATATTAGTTGGCCGTAACAAAAGATGAAAGCCTGCCATTTGCGACAACATGGATGGATCTTGATGTTATCATGCTAAGCGAAATAAGTCAGAAAAAGTCAAGAACCATATGATTTCATTCATATGTGGGATATAAAACTGAAAGCAACAAACGAACAAGACAAACAAACAAACAAAAAACTTATACACAGAGAACAGTTTAGTGGTTACCAGAGGGTAAGAGGGATGGAGGAGTGGTAGAAGAGGGTGAAGGGAGTCAAATATTTGGTGACAGAAGAGGAACTGACTTTAAGTAGTGAACACACAGTGCAATATACAGATGGTATATTATAGAAATGCACACTTGAAAACTATATAATTTTACTAACTTACGTCACTCCAATACATTTTTTTAAATGTAAGCTCAGAATTTGAATGTTTATTAGGGAAGGAAATTGATGATTATACAAGGATTTTGCATAGTTCTCAATGAAAAGGATCACATATAAAATTTGTAACCATAGCCCAGAATGATGCTGAGTATGGCACAATTATATGAGATTTTTAGAAAGTTACAGATAGGAGATTGTAGAGTACTAAATTCTGGTGAAATAAATTCATTACAACTAAACTGGTACAGGGCCCACCCTTTAGATTTAGAAATAGTAAATAAAGCTCTAGGTCTTTGATTTTGTTAAAAAAGAAATTGTGACATCTTTTTAAATGAAAAAAAGAAAAAACTCATGGCAGTTTACCAGAAACTATGATATTTAAAACATTTTGCTTAGCATGGAAACAAAACCCCTTTCACTAAATTAAAATTTTTTTTTTCAGAATTACATTATTTTTTTTAATTATTTTCTAATTACTCAAAGTATCACTTATACCAAAGATTGCATCAGAACCTTTGAATGACAGATAACAACCCTTAGAATCTTAAATTACCTGACAAAAATGTACATCATTGTATGATGAACAATATTTATGTTTTGGAATTGCATATATTTTGCGTATGAATTTTCTTAGGACTCCACAAGTAAGATTAACAACTATTTGCTCATTTTACAACAACCAGACATACTCAATAATGTTACGAGTTTATTTCAGATTCTTTCAATTACAGAGACAAAAAATCCATTCAAGTTAGTTCAGGATAAGAAAACCTTATTATAAGCTTATATATGGGGAAACTTTCTAGAATTAGAATGAAAAACATCATGAAAAGAAGTAACTCCAGGGACCAGATTCTCTTTCCTTCTCTCTCATGAACTAAATGATTTTCTTTTTGGGTTTCTATTTTTCTTTGTATATCTTTTTGACTCTTCTCTCAATTGAGTTACTGCCAATTGACTTACTCTGCTTGCTCATACTTTATGGTACTTCAAATATTTTAACTCGAAGATTTGTTTATTCAATTTGAAAATCAAATATTTACTAGGCATGGACTATGTTCTGGGTATAGATGACTTCATTTTGCCACGGCTCCAACTCTGTCTTACTTTCTGTCAGTTTCTTCCCTCCTATTATGGCTCTTATACAAGCCTATTAGTATATGCCTCTTTATGTTTCCAAATTTAAGTGCTGCACAAAGAAAATCACTCTCTACTACAAAAATTGTAAATTGGGGCACAAGGGTCATTTTAACTCTTCAGATATATTTTGTTTTAAGCACATACACCATTTACAGATTTTTAAAAACTGAATTAACATTCAAAAATCGGGAAACTTTTACCAAAAACAAACAAACAAAAAATTCCTAATTTCTGCAATCTCCTGAAAAAAAAAAGTAGAGGTTCTGGGAACACTAAGTGTTTTGTTGTTGTTGTTGATATTGTTGTTTCGTTTTGTATTTTTGAGAAACAATTACTTGGAGCTGATTAACTGCATAGCCCCTTAGACAGAGCTTGTGCTGTCCGGGTTGCCATCCCTCCCAAGTGTGCCCCACACTAAGCTGAGATTGTTTTGCCTTTTATTTTTTCCTTAGTCAGTCGCTTACTTTAGAAGAGCGCCTCTAAGCAGCAGAAAGTAAACTGCTTGTTACTCTGGCCTCCTTCGGTCTTTCACATGATCTGCCTGACCTCTGGAGCTTTCCAGTTTGCATCTCCTGGTCCATTTCCGCACACTAAGAACATCATAGCATAGTGGCTGTGACTGGGCTTCACTGAGATAAAGCACACTCCCCTGATCCTGGAAGTGAGGATGGTGTAAGGACAGATTATACAGACGGTCCCTGACTTATATGACTTTTTCGACTTTACAATAGTGTGAAAGTGACAAGCATCATACAGTAGAAACTGTATATTGAATTTGGATCTTTTCCAGGGGTAACGGTAATCCAGTATGATACTCTCCCATTCTCTCATGATTCTAGGTAGGCAGCGGATGCGAGATGATTTTGCCCAACTGTAGGCTAATGTAAGTGTTCTGAGAATGTATAAGATCAGTTAGGTTGAGCTATGATGTTTGGTAAGTTGGTGTATTAAATGCATTTTTAACTTATGATAGTTTCAACTTATGATAAGTTTATTAAAATGTAACCTCATTGTAAGTCAAGGAGCTTCTGTATAGCTGCTTCATTAACAGAAGCACAGGAGATGCAATTTCTCTTACAAGAAGGTGAAGATAAGCAGACAAGTATATTAACCTATCTAATTTAATATAATGAAAACAAACTTGAATACGTTTAAATTTAAAAAAAGTAAAAAATTCTATCAGAAGAAGATGAAACAACGTCTATCAATAACACAGCTCAGAAATCATACAACCCCTTTAAAAGTATAACTGAAGCCTGAAGGGTACAACTATCCACTAGTACACCCAGAAGAGGGACACATGAAATATTAGGTCTGTGCACAAGTAATTGCAGTTTGAAAGGTTAAAAATTGCAAAAACCGCAATGACTTGTGCACCAACCTAATAGAAAGCTTGGTGGTACTGAACCCCTGAGCTCTCACCATATTGGAGAGCTGCCAAAACATAACTGTCCCTAAATGTTTCTCCATGAAAAGTTGCTTTTACAGTCTGTGCTTCTAGTCTTCTAACACTGCGGTTAGCAAACTATAACCCATGGCCCAAGTCTGGCCCGCTGCCTGTGTTTGTAAAGAACGTTTAGTTGTAGCATAGCCATGCCCATTTGTTTACTATGGTCTGTGGCAGCTTTCACACGACAAAGTCAGAGCTGAAAGACCGTGAAGAGGCTGTGTGGCCCGCAGAGCCTAAAGTATTTACTCTATCTGACACATCACAGAAAACGTTTGCCTATCCATGTCCTAAAGACATAGTTAGATACTCAAAATATATTACAAAGCGACCTTTCTAATACAAGTTCTCCTTCTACCTAATCTAAATTCTGCTTCAGCTTAATTTAATTCCCTCATTTGACCGTGGCTGACGTACAACTACAACACGGTATCATCAATAACATTTATTCACACTGAAATCTGTTAGCAAACAATCAACTGAGTCTTTCTGTAACTAGAAAGCCCAAGTTTTACTTTATGCTAATCAAACTCCCTGGATAAGCATATGACTCAAAATAAAGATCTTTCACAACTACCTGCCTAATACTCTGAACAACTTAAACCCCATAAAAACTCCATTTATTTTTAAACTTGTTTTGATCGTGGCAAAATTGACTTATCATGACTCTTGTACTGAAAAGAATGGATTTTGCTTTTATACCTTCACGGATCACATCACCAGTAACATTTGTAATTCACTATAAATAGCATTTCTTTTAGAAATAATTGCCATTTGTAGTAATGCCTGTTGTGATATTTATCTTTACATCTTATTGGTTCTGTTTCTCTGGAGAACCCTAATACAGGGAAGAAATACTGTGTTCCAGTTACTAGAGGCCAGTCAGGAAGAAAAATCAACCTAATTAAAACAGGGGAGGTATAAAGCTCTTAACTAGGTGACTGAAAAAATGAAAAGAAAACTTTACAGAATCACAGAGAGAGCATCTTCAGAAGCAGTTACCACCCCTAGGGCTGAGAAAACAAAGGAAGAAGTTGGATTTATTAATACTTTGAAGTTCAGGGAGAAGGTCTCATAGTGCTGAAACTCAAACCTTTGAATAGGGGGACTGGCAGTTAGTGTTGGGATCTTCGAGGGAGCATGGTGAGGCTGATTCTATGAGGGTTGGAAAAATCTGCAAAATGGATACAGTTGCTGCTACAAGAAGGAATTGCTGCTGCCAGTGGGGACAAATGTTGCCAGGGAGACGTTCACTGGAACAGAGCCTTCCTAGATACACAGGAAGCAGACAAGAAGGAGCAAGCTCCTTGATCTCTTCTAGCCTTGCAGCCTCCCTCTAGCACTCCCTGATTGCAGAGCCAGACACATAGCAACTACCTGCAAGGAAATGGGACTTGCAGAGCCCTAGTTCTAGCATAACAAAGTAGGGTGTAGAAGGGTGGGTGGGGTTGGGACTGAGAGACACTAGCATAGTAAATGGTACAGCAGACATCCGTTTTTCCTATCTACATTTATATTTATAAATCACTGGATGGTAAAATGATGGTGATTTAAAATGTTTTAAAGTTCAACGGTAATTTTTGAAAAACAGGCAACAGTAGTCAACGAATAAAACATAAAAGTGGTTTTACATTATGAACATGAAAAGGCGTGAAAACAATAATACTCTGACCCATAACAGAGATGTAGTGTAAATTCATTAAATAAAACAAATTGCTGAGAAATAGACTCTGTTATATCTTCAACTTTATAATGATAAATCACTACATGGTGCTAGGAAGAAATTTGAGTTCTCTTTATCTTTTATATCACACTTGACACCAAATTAATTTTCAGTTGACTTAAAATTTCAAGTATATAAAATGAAGACACTGAAACAAATAGAAGAAAATAATGGTTACTGTTTGCTTGATTTCAGGGTATGGAAAGAATGTATAAGCATACCAAGAAAGGAAACCATCAAAGGAAGATTTACACTGACTACACATAACGTGTAACTTCTATAAGCAAAGTTATTACACCCAAAAAGAAAGGGATAATGATACCTAAGGACAATTTTCGAATTTGTACAGAACAGGAGACACAGTTTTTGTCTTCCAAAAAAGGTACAAATAAATAATAAATACAAACATTTCCTGCTTGAAAAATGAGCAAAATATCTGCACAAATAACAAGAAAGACAAGATAAAAATGGCAAAAAACATGAAAAATGAATCCCACTTAGTAATTAGAGAAATGTAGATAAAATTTAAAAAATCTGTATTTTTTTGTATGAAATTAGCCAAGGCAATAATACTGGCAATAATAAAGGTGTTGTCACACTCAGCTGGTAGTAGTAAATTGGTACAGCCTGCTTAGAATACAAGATAGCAATGTGTGCCTTACAACCTTAAATAACTCCCATTTCTAGGAATCTAACATAAGAAAATGAGCAGAGGTGCAATCAAAAGTTTGGTTAGGGTATTTAAATTTCAATTTTCTAATATAATAGAAAACTATAAATAAACGAAATGTCTAACCATAAGAAAATTATAGTCGAGTCACATGATGAACTATTATGTAGGTATTGAAAAACATGTTCTGTAAAGACTTGGTAAACTCAGAAACCTTTCAAGATATGAAAGGTAAAAAAATAAATAAATAAAAGCAAAATACAAAATAATGTTTTTTGATTTTAGGTAATATACAAAAAATTAATAATCATAGTCTCAGAATGGTGAAATGACAGATGATTGTTTTACTTTTCCAAATATTTTTTAAACTGACATTCATATAATCAGACCACTAAAGCATAGTTTTGTTTTTTTGTTTTTTTTAATATATAAGACTGTTTAAGGAAAATATTTACTCAGAAGTTGAATATCATTCTCAGAACCAATAGATTCCCTCATCATTCCCCTAAAACAAATTTGAGAGAGAGCTGAGACTTCCGCAATAACAAAATAGATTCAGTCTCCTCTAAATATCAACTGCTAGTTTTTTTTTAAATTCAATAAAGTATAAGCATGTTTTCTAGCAACTAGGATTTGCCAAATATCAACTATGAAATTCTATTTTCTAGCTTAAGTAAGAAGCTAAATGCCACTCATATGTTTATTATTACAAAGTTAATTTTCTGACTTCTTCCCTGAGCTCCAGATTCAGACATTTAACTGTCGCTCAGCATCTGACCTTGGAGGTGAGACAGAGTTCACCAGTGAACAGGTGCAAAAAAAAGAACTTTTTATTCCCTTTGCCTTGTCCTATCTCCTCAGTGCCCTGCATCAACAGCTTCCTCCTCATTTTCTCGAGAATACATCTAATTACTCATACCCAAATTTGACATTTTTCTCTGTCTCTAGCTCTATACTTAACATATCCAGTGCTAACCCAATTAAATGCTACTACCTGGGTCCAGGCCCCAGAAGCTCTCATACTCCTGAAATAGCCTTCTATCTGGTTTCCTCACTTACACTAAAGCTCACCCCCTCAGTTCCTCATTTGTCACAAAAATAGCTACAGTATCTATTTAAAAATATTAATTAGATGATGTCATTCTCTAGAATACCCAAAAGTTTGTCTTACTTTGGGTTTTCCCAGAAGCAGACCTTGATAAGGATTGAAGTACAAAGAAATGATCTGACAGGTGATTCCAACGAATACCAGTAGGAGACTGGGGACATAGGACAGGAAAAGGGAGAAAGCCATAAATTGTGCATTACCGAGCAATTCGGGTTATTGGCAGAATTCAGTTCCTTGTGGTTTTAGGACTAACGTTCCCTGTAAAGTCTTTCCTGGATGTCACTGGGGTGCCACATTCAGCTCAAGGACGTTTGCATTCTTTGCCAAGTGGCCCGTTCCATCTTCAAGCAAGCAACAGTATATGACATCATTCTGAACTTCTCCTTCCTCATCAGCCAAAGAAAACTGTCTGCTTTTGAGGGTTCACCCAGATAATCACCCTATCTTAAGATCTACTAATTTGGGATATTGATCACATAGGCAAAATCTCTGTACAGTAAAACCTAGATTAGTGTTCGATTGAATCACTAGGAAAAGGTATGTATACACCAGGGGCTGGGAATCTTGGGGACCCATCTTAGAAATCTGCCTACCACACCATCCCAATGTTCTATCAGTCTACTGCTTTTCCCAGAATATGGTATAAGGCCAGAGCAGTGGCTTCCCTGGTTATATGTTCATTATCACACCTCCTTCAAAAAAAAAAAGTTAATTCTTTGGTCTAAGGTTGTATTATGCTGAAACCCATCTTGATAATGCAAGATGAATTGATTTCAAGTAAACCCTTGAATACTGGTTCTAGCTGAGGTACTATTGTCATGAAAGGTTAACCTATATCCATAATAGGTATTCATCTAAATAATGATGAATTGATGCCTCTCCATAGGTGGAAGAGGTCTAGTGTAATCAACTAGTTCCAAGTTGCTTATTAACCTTCTGGGAGAATGAGCACCCAGCTTTTCTCCAATGCTGGTTAGATGTTCTGCAAAATAGTAGCTAGATCCACGCATATCCTCCATTCTTGCTCCCAGGCCCTCTCCATTTTGGGCTCATTGTGAAAAGCAGTGGAATGATTGAGGGTAGAAGTTGGCTGATCTCCTTGGGATGATCACCCTATCCACAGATTATTCAGTAGGGTAGATGCCCCTGATAGTCATTAATGTAAGATTAAAACATCCACAAATTTTGGGTTCATTCCCAAAGATCCAGCTACATGATCCTTTCCCAGATCTTATTGCTCTGGATTTTCCAGGCTTACTTCCTCCAGGTCCCTGACCAATCAACCAAAGTATTTGTCACTGATTAAATCTGTATAGATCCTTAGTTTCAATCACTTCTCTCTCCCCACTAAATTGATGACTAGATAAGTCCTGCTCAAAGTTCTGCCAATTTCCCTTACCACTGTCTTTCAGGACCACCACCACCTAGAGCTGTAGTGTATCAGTTATCCATTTTAAACTTTTAGTATTATAATAAGCCAATCCATCTCCTTTTAAAACAGCTTTACTGAGACATAAAGCATGCACCACACAATGCAGTACTAAAGTATACAATGCAATAGCTTTTAGTATATTCACAAATTATGCTTTTATCATCACAATCCATTTTAGAACATTTTTCATTACCCTCAAAAGAAAGCACTTATCTATCAATCATCCACCAAAGCTTCCATCTCTCCCAGCTCTGGCCAATCACTAATTTTCTTTATGTCTCTACAGATTTGCCTACTCTGGACATTTCATGTAAATGGAGTCATACAATATGTGGTCCTTTGTAACCCTCTTCTTTCACTTAGCATAATGTTTTCAAGATCGATCCACATTGTAGCATGTATCGGTACTCAATTTCTTTTTATGGTCAAATCATATTCTATTGATGGATATAACACATGTTTTTCTCTATTCACCAGTTGACGACATTTGTATTGTTTCCACTTTTTGTCTACTATGAATCAAGCTGCTATGAATGTTCATGTATAAATGTTTCTTTGGGTCAACCCATCTTTGAACCTGGCCAGATATTTTATCACCACCATGAAACCCTATATGTAATTACACTGAAGGAGAGTCATTGGTGTAACAGATGTCATGGGGTTCCGAACCCTCCACTTAGGACTGATCCCAAAAGTTATTGATAAGGATTGAAGTACAAAGAAATGATTTGTACTCAGAACAAACCATGGTGGATCGTTGCTGTTCCTGCCAGACCTTATAACTTGATGGGTAACAATAACTAATTCAGGATGAAAACTCTGGTTGCACAGACATTTAATGTTCTATCATCAGGCACTCTCTCTACCAGAGCCCCCCCAATATCACACCAGGAGATGCTTTTGAATAGTGAAGATGTCTCTTCAGTATAATATATGATCTTGCTCCGGAACCCAGACTGTGTTTTGCCAGTCTCCTATTGGGTGTTGCCTGAGACTCGGTATGTCACTATTATTCATCACAGATACTTCAAGAACTCTGGAATTTATCAGATCTTGTGGGCCAAGAAGCAAGAATGCTTGAGCTACAATCTGAATTTGCCACAAAATTCTGTCTCACCTTAGATCCTACTCAGAACTGCCAACCTTCTAAGTAGCCTGATAAATGGATTAGAGAAATATTTCTAAGTGTGACATCAGCAGTGTCTACTGGTTTCCATTCTATTTAAAACTAAAAACTGGACAATGTGCCACAGCATGCGCAGATGTCTTCATGAGCTACCCATCCTCACTGACTTCTCCTACCTCAGCTGCTACCACTCCCCCTTTGCTCATTATGACTTTCTTATTGCTTCGAGAATATGCAAAATTTGATCCATCTTCAGGCCTTTGTACATTCTGTGCCTCTGACCTGAATGTTCTGCCCACGGATCTCCTCAGACTTGCTCCTTCCCAGGATTCTGGTCTTCTTCAAACACCAGGCCTGCAGATTTAGAGCGCCCTTCCCTGACTGCCTAACAGTAGTTCTCTGCTATATTCACTTCTCCTTGCTTTTAATTACCTTCCATTATTATCTCATGTC
The DNA here is from genome assembly GCF_036562045.2 of Rhinolophus sinicus. Taxonomy (NCBI): domain Eukaryota; kingdom Metazoa; phylum Chordata; class Mammalia; order Chiroptera; family Rhinolophidae; genus Rhinolophus; species Rhinolophus sinicus. Next base: position 142,706,632 of record NC_133751.1, on the reverse strand, counting down.
ATTTCTTTATAGAACTTACATGTAAAACTATAACACATACTTACTCATTTATTTATTTACTACCCTCCATAAGAATGTACTTCACAGAAGCATGGAACTTGCCTGCCTGGCTCACTAGTGTGTATGTCATCTACCTAGTACACTTGTTGAATGAGTGAATGAAATAATGCCCTGGATAGTCATTTAATAGAAAGAAGAAACTGACATTTTAAGTGAATAAGTAAATGTATCTTAGGGAGTATGATTGAAAATTTGGGTGTTTATTAGAATAAAAAAAAATCTCAAGTGTGAATACTTTCCTTAATACAAAAGAATAAAACTGCAGCACATTTTAATGGAACACAATAATAGGAGCTGAGACCTATAACAAAATCTTGCCTCAAGATTTTATGACTAGTAACTATTTGAGGACATTTTTCTAAATGCTCCATTATGTTCTGAAAAAAAGAAAAAAAGAACTATTAAGAATGAAAACATTCCTATTTTAAGACATGCAGAGTTAATGACCTTACTTAATAACCAGATCTGCACTGCCCCCATTTTGAAGTAGCTTAAAGCTATTACCTAAAAGTATTCAAGATTTGTATAGACGGAGAATAATGAGTTTGAAGGAGTAAACCTTAGAGTTATTTAAAGTTATGACTTTCTCATTGAGCTTTATTTGAAGATTATATATCCCCTAATTTGGTTATTGGGCTCTACCTGAATGGAGTGAGGTTACCTTAGATTCTCAGGGTTTCCCTAAATGTCCCCAGACACTTCACGTAAGTTTATACACACCAGGTTTTTCTACAACCAGATGGGTGTATTGACTCTTGGATGAGGGAAAGATGACTGAACAGAAGGTGTGAGCAAAACCTAAGAATTTAATTTGTTCAAAACCTCTATATAAGATAATAGTGTTCATTGTAGCATTATTTACAGTGGCCAAGACATGAAAACAACCAGAGTCCTTCAATAGATAATTGGATAAAGGAGATGTGGAATATATACACAATGGAATATTATTTTGCCATAAGAAAAGATGAAATTGTACTATTTGTGACAACATAAATGGATCTTTATAGATTATAATTCTAAGCAAAATAAGTCAGACAGAAAAAGTAGAGAACCATTTGATTTCACTGATATGTGGAATATAAAACTGAAAACAACAAAATAACAAGACAAACAAATTAACAAACAAAAATTCATAGATACAGACAATAGATTAGTGGTTATCAGAGGGTAAGGGGTGATGCGGGTGGTAGATGAGGGTAAACGGGGTCAAATACATGATGATAGAAGGAGAACTAACTGACTGGGTGGTGAGCACACAATGTGATACATAGATGATATATTACAGTGTTGTACACTTGAAACCTATGTAATTTTACTAACCATTGTCACCCTAATAAATTTAATTAAAAAAAAGCAATAGTGTCAGTTGATTAATAGTGTCCAGGACTAGGGCAGAGATGACACTATCTATTTTGTACTGTGAAGACTCTCCAAATGGACTGTGTTTCCGTTAAGAGATGTATCAGCCAAATGGAGTCCATATGTAAGAGAATTGTCAAGGTGATGAAGGGTTGGAAACAATAATAGAAGAGAGGAGTGTTTAGCGAAGAACAGGCAGGCAGAAGCTTGGGTGGGAGCACGTTAGCTGTCTTTAGTACTTAAATACAGCACATATATATATACACACAGACGGTGACAAAAAATGTATACACATTTCAAGAAAGGAAAAAACTATATTAAAATTGTAATACAATGAATGATGCTAGCATTCATTTGATTAATGCTGTCATTTTTAATTAGTTTCAGGTGTACAAAACAATGTAATAGTTAGATATTTACACCCCTCATCATCTTTTGAGTGAACGTCACACTACGCATTGCTACTGTAATTCAATTCAACTTCAAAAAGTAATACACAGATAACATCTCTTGAAGTGTGTACAGCTTTTGGCACCCCTGTTATATAGAAGTAGAAACAATTGGTAACATTTATAGGAAGTAGGATTGTAGTTCTCTCTGTGGAGAATCATTCTGACGAGTAGAGGTGTCTCAATGTGATATGAAGAGCTCTGATCAACTTCTCCCAACCCTCCACGATAATATGGGATTTTCTACCTAGGACAATTAAAAGAATTAACAAATGTATTTTAAAAGAATACAAATTTAGTTGGACCATTTGATACTATAATCATAGATACGCATTATATGTATTTGTCCAAACTCACAGAATGTACAACACCAAGACTGAACTCTACTGTAAACTGTAGACTCTGGGTCCAAATCTAGTGATGTGTCAATGTAGGTTCATTAATTGTGACAAATGTACCAGTCTCCTGGGGGATGTTAATAACGGGGAAGGCTGTGCATGAGTAGGGGTAGGGGCCATATGGGAACTCTGCACCTTCCACACAATTCTGCTATGAATCCAAAACTGTTGTAAAAAATAAAGTCCATTAAAATTTTTTTAAAAATCAGTTGGACTATAATTAGGGATCAAGATTAAAGTTCATAAGGCCTGAGAAAGAAGATTTTTCAAACTGCTTGGAGAGAACATTTGAATAAAAACATCCAGGAACATTAATAGGCAGAGTAAGGGAAAAGAGGTGGTCCTGACTGATTATATTACTTTCTGGATGTGCTAGAGAGTTTCCAAAGGTGGCTGCAATGATATATCCTGTCCAATAATCTGTAGCAACGAGACTTTGTGGCACCATTAATCAAAAAGTGAAGTCTATCTGCTCTCTCCCACTTGACCCCTTGAACATAGACTGCTTGTGACTTGTCGTAATAAATAGAATTTGGAAGAAATGATGACCTACCTCTTCTGGACCTAGACTTTAGATACCTGGCAGGTTTTAGCTTCTCTCTTGGAAGGCAACTGGCATGCTACAAGGAGCCATGTAGACAACTGAATGATGAAATCCCACAAGGAAAGAGAGAAATGATGTGGAAGCATGAAAGTGCCAGGTAGGAAGACTTCTTGAATCATCAGGCCCAGCTCAGCTGCCAGATGAATGAATGACAACAGACAGATTAGAAGAACATCCCTGCTAATTCCTGCCCAAATTCCTCACAGAATTATGAGAAATAAATTATTATTGTTAAAAGCCTTTAAATGGTGGGATTATTTGTTCTATATCAATGAATACCTGAAACAGTAGGTGCTTATGATCCGCATATGCATTATATCAGATTGAAATTTCCAGCTACCTGTGATATTCAAACTATTCTATGAATAGAATAGACAATGTCAGACCAGATGGCCTCTGAGGTTCTTTCCGATACCTAAATATTATACCATGGGAACTTCCTTCCAGATCTTCAGCTTTTGGAAAAAAACAACAACAACAGGAAAGTGTGTTTTCCCCCATAACTCATAATAGGGATGTTACGGACTGAATATTTGCCTTCCCCCCAAATTCATATGTTGAAGCCCTAAGCACCAATATGATGGTATTTGGAGTTGTAGCCCTTGGGAAGTAATTAAGGTTAGATTAAGTCATGAAGGTGAGCCTTCATGATGGGATTAGTGGCTTTATAAAAAGAGGAAGATATGTCTCTTAATCTGAGAGAGAGAGAGAGAGAGAGTTTTTGTGTGTACCACGGAAAGGACTGGCACCTTGATCTTGGATTTCCCAGCCTTCAGAACTATGAGAAATAAATTTTTATTACTTAAGCCACCCAGCCTGTGGTATTTTGTTATGGCAGCCTGGGCTAACTAATATAAGGAAATTGGTCTGGATGATCTGCTGCTTTCTGATTCCAGAATTTATTCAAAGTTGCTTGAGTACAATATTTAGGAAAATTGAGGACATATCCAGCTGTAATTTTCTTGATATCCTATAAACATTGGAAATCTATTCAGAATTATTTAATACAAATGTGTTACATCATAATAAGTTTAGTTTATCAATTTGCAAACTCTTCAGTCTCAAGGAATACTGAAAAACTGTGTTTTACACTTGTTCACTCCTCCCTACCTTCATTTCAGTAATATTATTTTACTCATTTGTAACAGAAGTGCATAATACTTAGATTGTGAATCCCTGAAAAGAAAATAGATAAGAATTCAAAACTCATATGCAGACTAATCTAAGTAAGGAATGCAAATGCAATGATGAATCCAACAAGAAATAAAATCTCTGTAAAAACCTGATAAGAAATGAGGCATACAGATAAAAAGAGAAAAGGTGAGATGAAGGGGGAAAATCATTCTGAATTTTTAAAAATATTTTAAACCATCATCAATCTCAGTGAATAAAATAATACAAAAACTGCATGTAACAATGGTTCAGCTAATTTGGTAAGAATGAAGAACACCTGAGTGTCTTTTAAAGTCAACAGTCCTCTAAGATATCACCATTTACAGAAGATAAGAAAGGGAACAGTTTGTGTGTGTAGGGAAATCAGTATACAAGTAGAGAAAAATTGTCAGTGCACTTTAGATAATATCAGAGTAGGAAAAGCACTGGGTATCCTTTGCCTCAACTTCAGATAAGTAAAGGAGTAAGAGGCCAATATTAAAGGGAAAAAATATAAATTAGCACTGGAAGGAAAATAATCTGTAGGGGTTGGCCACTGCTTAAATAAGCCTTTCCTTCACTCTACTGCAAAGGAAGGAAGGAAGAATGAGTGTAAAGAAAACTAAAATGTCTATTACTTTTTGATTATGAGGAAATGGTATAGAGAAATACTCTTAATTTTAACTGAAAATCTTTCACTCTCTTCTTCTAACTGGTATTTTAGGTCTTTTACTTTCCTTTCTCCTTCCTCTACAAGGTCTTTTACTTTCCTTTCTCCTTCCTCTTCTTTATCATATTTTTACAAAGAATTGAGATTGACAACAGAAACCTAGGTGTGAAGGAAATTGAAATAATTTATATTTCCCTAATTTTGCCTCTTGTGCATCACATAAATACTTAGATAGATTTACACCCAGTATAGGGAGTGTTCAAAGTGGCTTTCCTTATAACAGTTCTAAACTGGATACAACCCAAATGCTCATCAAAAGGAGAATGGTATAGTCATACAATGGAATACAACATAACAATAAAAAAGAATAATCTATTTTATTAGCAAAAGATAGTCATTTCTAGGAGCAAACAAACAACACTGCCCAAATACAAGCGTAATAAAAATCATGGATGAATCTCATAGATAGTTTGAGTGAAAATAAATCCAGACACACAAGAAAGTTCAGACTGTTTGGCAGTATGTATGATTTCATTTTATAGATAGTTCAAGAACAAGTAAGACCAATCCATGGTGATAGAAGTCAGAACAGCGGTTACCTCTTGGGCATGGTGAGGCACAAAGGAATCTTAAAAAGTGCTGGAAATGTTCTCCATCTTGATGTGGGTGATGGTTAAAAGGTTATGCATATGCAAATAACTATTAAACTGCATAATTAAGAGTAATGTAGTTTACACACTTTATATATATATATGTTATATCTCATTTTAATAAGACATAAAGATCAGATGACATGTAGAGGCTCTGTAGCAAATATGTTAGTTGTGGAGAATCCTGGTGTTAGCACTTCAAAAGAAAGACTGTTGTCCTCCAGAGCAGCTGAGTCTGAGAAACAAAAACAGGCTTGTGGAACTGACAATTGGAAGACCCATTCTGCATACATTAAGACATCACAGACAGGGAAAACAAATAGTGGTTTTAATTATGAGCCCTAAATAAAGAACCCCAAGACTGGAAGCTCCAAACTATAGACTTTGGCTTGCAATTTATCTACTTCTCACATGGGCAACTCTATTTTGCAACTTCCAACAATGGTCATAGTAGAGAATTATTTGTTCAACAATGGTAATTCTTCTAAGAAATTCAGAAGAAAAGTTAACAAGAAAATATATGTAGAAAGTAATTACCAGGGAAAAACAGAATACAAATGAGACATAAAGGTAACGGAGATAAAGGCAATAAAAACAGATAATTGCTATGATTATAACTTAAATTTGATTCAGTTTCTCAAGCCAGCAAACAGGGGCTAAAGCTAATCAGGTTTTTAATTTTCATTGTCAGGAAAGAAGACAAATATCAGTCTGCTGAAGGAAATAAGAGTTTTTTCTGGAATTGAATTTATGTTTAAATCCCTGCTAAGTGATACCCACTGAATCCAACAATATGGTAAAATAGAAAAATTACTGAATTGAAATTAAAAAAACCTAGATTTTGATCAAGAACTCATCACTCTCCAGTTGGGCAATTCCAACATTTATGAACCTCAGTTTCCTTATCTTTAAAATCATAATAATTAATAATGATAATAATAATGATATAATAGATAACACAAACATGCTTGCTATATGGTGGGTGCTGAATCCAGTCCTCACTAAAGCTTTATTAATAAGGAACCTGATGCTCCCCTGCCACAGCAGAGTAGCGCGGACGTGAGGCTTGGGTACATTGAAGAATGGGCTCCACCATAATCCACCGCCATAGGCCAGGAAGGCATTGCTGCTGGAGGTGTAATGGACGTTAATACTGCTTTACTGGTGATATGCAAGCTATCCAGGATAGATAAGGTTGGAGCAGATGGCCTCTCAGCTACTTTCCAATACACCAATACTATAGGAACAACACTATAGGAACTTCCTATAGTATAGGAAGACCTCCCTCACCACCCTCATCCATGGTGGCCTAGCACGCAGAATTCACGAAGCTGCCAAAGCCTTGACAAGCGCCAAGCTCATCTTTGTGTGCTTTCATCCAACTGATGAACCTATGTACTTCAAGTTGGTGGAAGCCCTCTGTGCTGAACACCAAATCAACCTACTTAAGGTTGATGACAATAAGAAACTAGGAGAATGGGTAGGCCTCTGTATAACTGACAGAGGGGAAACCCAGTAAAGTGGTTGGCTGGAGTTGTGTGGTGGATAAGGACTATGAGGAAGAGTCTCACACCAAGGATGTCATCGAGGAGCACTTCAAATGCAAGAAGTGAACAAATAAACTTTTTAAAGAAAAACTTAAAAAAGAAAATTTTAAAAAGACATGCCTAGGATCAATGGATACACTACAATAGACTAGGCCTAATCAATCATATTTTCTTTTGTATAACAATTGGTTTAGGGGTGGGTCTGTGATCCAAATATGCTCAAAGAGATACAGGAGAAAGTGTATTGAAAAGTTTGGGAAACTTTTTCATCCTTGGTTAAAGAGAGGCATTCAAAGAGAAACTCCTGTTACCTATGTTGGATGTGATAGGACGTGATGGGGCACGATGTTGATCCTCTTAAAATCAAGAGGATCACAGAGAAACCACCCTATGGCTTCTAATATTTTGAGCATGGAATTAACCATTCCTAAAACCACATATCTCTGATTTTCTTTGATGGGATATTAAAAAGCCCACTTTAAAACCAATCTTAGTAGTGTATTTTGCACCTTGCTGACAAAAGCATTCTACCTGGTTCAATGAGCAACTGAGTACATGCAAATGGAGGCTGAATGTTTTGATGATAAAAAGACAAGAATATTCTCTTCTGGTGGCTTCTGTTATTAGTGAAGCAAGAATAGAATTTACTGAGTGTCAGTGAAGAAAGTGAGAGGGTTTAAAATGTTTGAGAGAGGGAAAATATGAAACAGTCATCTTGAGGAATATGCAAGTAAGTTTACAAAGGATACATAGGACTGCTTAACACTCCTAAGTACCTAGTGAAGACTAGTGACTATAATCTTAAAGCGCAAAACCATCAGCATGGTATCGTTTATCTCTGTAATGTTCAGATATTCTGGTGCATACACAGAATAAGCAGAATGATGATTTTATTCAGGTTTAGCATTTTGCTGGGCAAGCTGTGAAAGCACTAGAGAAAGACAAAGGAGTTGAGGGTCCCTGCAAGGGAGTGATTGATATGATTAACATGCAGGGTATCATGGGGAAAAAATTTGAGAATATGATAAGGCAGATGAAAGTGAAGCATAGGTTAGGTCAAAAGTTTGGATATTTCAATGGAAGCAAAAGAACTGATAGAGAGAAGAAGCTAAGTTAACTTAGAAAGAGAATATGTAAGTGGACAGGGTAAGGTGTTTATATATGAGAATTCTGAGAGGCTAACTATTGGATACAACAATAAAATAGAAGGCATAGTCACATGAAATAATGGTAGGCGTAAAGTTAGAAAGGAATGAGCTAAGTATTAAGATATTTAACAACCAAGAGAAGAACCTTGGAAACTTTAGATGACAGCAAAAAAGAGAACTAATAGGAAATCTACTCTGAAAGCAGGAACTCCAAAGGACTTAAAAAATGGGAGCATAAAGAAGAAATGGCCTGAAAGTAGTAATGAGATATAAAGAGGACAGTTACACCACCTCCAGGCCCTATGCTAGTGGGATATGGCAGTAAAAACAAGCGGAAAAATGAATTGGTAATGCTGTGGGTAAAAGTTAACTAAATTGTATAATTTCAATTTCTTTAACTATTGATTATTGCTAATATTGGCTTTCTAGAGTAGTCAGAGGATAAAAATGGGAATATATATATATATATATATATACACACACACACACACACACACACACACACACACACACAGACAGCTGTCAGTATTTTAGAACAAAAAACACAGTCACATCCCTGTAACTCCCATTTAAAGTTCCTACCACAGTATTAAATATAGATCTTTTGGCTGTTTGTATTGGCTTTTTATTTTCTGCATGCACTCTTCAGTAGACATTGAAGAGTGAGTGATGAGAAAATTCACCTCTGTGGGTTAGCCATACAAACCTCAAGTGGATAATTCATTTGAAAATAGTTCCAACTTAGTAGTTTAGCCAGGAATCTATCAAAAGCATATGTGAATTTTCACTAGGAAAAAAACACCCACATTTAATCCAAAGTTCAAACTGAATTTCCAAAAATTATGAACTCACAATTAAAGAAAAATCACAAAATGTACAAGAAGATACCTGGACAAAAGGAAATACATAATCTCAAGACTAAATATTGGAATTATCAGATGCAGACTTTAAAATAACTATTCAGAAAATATTTAAAGAAACAAAATCTTGAAGATGTGAGTATAGAAAAAGAAAATTTGAGAATAACCATATTGATCTGTAAAACAACCCATGAAAGGGAATAAAATAATGCCTGACATACAGAAAACTTCAAAGTAATTTTTTTTTTTTACTTTTTAAGCTATGTTTTAAACTGGGTGATGGGAACACAAGTCTTCATTGCATCATTATTCTTTATATTGTTAATATTTTAATACATATTTTATAAATATGCAATGTTTAATAAACTGATTAAAATAAGTAAATAACTTTAAGGCCATTCTAAGAAATATTACACAGCCATTTAAAATGTAGAGACAAAGGTAAGTGTCTGATAGAAAATATATCTTAGAAATATCTTTTAGTAAGAAAAGGAAATCAATGGGTGATATATACAGGCTAATTGCATTTCTATACAGCAAATATAAAAGTTCAATAAGCTTATACTTATAGTTATTACTGCATATGTATATGTACACCTACCCATATCTATCATCTATCTATCTATCTATCTATCTAGTATATATGTAAAAGGTTGGAAAATATCTGGGAAGATACACACTAGTGTGTTACAAATGTTACAGGGAGAGAAAAGGAAGGGGGTTACTAAGAGGAAATTCACTTTTTACTACATGGATTGAGCATAATTAGTAGTAATAATAAACACACTTGTAAAATTCACCCTTTGCCAGCCACCTAAGAAGGTCTTGCATGTTCCCAGTTCCAATCACTATCTCCTACCTCCCCACAAAGTAACTACTCTGTTAACCGTAATCGCTGCTATGTATTTCTTTATACTTTATCACCAAAGCATACATCCCTAGGCACTGTAGCTTTGTCCAACTTTTTCTTAATTTCATATAATTTTCAGTCTCTTTAATCTACAGGTTTCACATCCATGCCTTTGCCCTTACTATTTATCAGTTGAAGAATCAGAACTATTTGACCTACAGCATTTCACAGTCTGGAATTTGCTGAATTCATAGTCATTTAAAAGATCTATATATTCTTTTGCCTATGTTCTACAAATTGACAGGTAAATCCAGAGGTTTAATTAGCCTCATGTATAATCCCTTTGACAAGACTACAATGTATTAATTTCTTAGAGAGTCACATAATGTATAGTTACCTCTTTTATGTGTGTGTGTGTGAGAGAGAGAGAGAGAGAGAGAGAGAGAGAGAGAGAGAGAGAGAGATGTTGGCAGCTGTTTATGTTCAATGCCTGGATCCATTAATTAATCGGGGATTGCAAATTAGTGATATTCTGCTTATATTATTGACTGCTTGTTTTTAGTTGAAATGTTATGAAGTGACACTTTTTTCGTCTATTATTTAGTTACTCAGTGGTACAAGATAAAGGCTTGTTTTTTCCCCCTTATTTATCTGTTTTAAAGATAGTATATCGATGTATTTAAATCCATTTCAATTATTATCTTTATTAAAGTACAAATTATCCCATGCTTGTCCAATGGTAACTTCTTCAAATTGATATCTTTTGACATAACCCTAGTAATTTTTAACATTACCCTAGTAATTACCCTAGTAATCTTTGATAGTTTCACCACCAGTCGGTATAACAATGTGTTCTAGGCTTAGCCTGGACATTTGCTGTCCCTGATCTGCCATCAGATATGTTTCCAAGTAGCCCTAGTATTTTGATGGTAAATGGCATTTCAATAATACAACCTGGATCCTCCGTGCTAGTGATTCTAATTGTTCCTGAGGTCATTGTTTTTGGAATCTTTGGTGGTAAAGCTAGGGAATAAAAAGATATATAGACACATACATAACATTCATATATATACATATGAACACCATATATTTATATTTATATATATATGATTATAGAATTAGAAAATTCCATAATTACTCATTTTTTCTACATATTAAAAATACCGAAGTTTCGAATAACAATGTTAATACCACATCAACCATTGAGAATCCTCAAAAAATATTTTTTGGCATATATTATTCCCATACACACCCACCCCCCTTATTTTTGGTATAATTTTACTATTTCTACATGGTCTGAGCATACTATATGCTCTCCCTTTTAATTCTCATTTAGAATTAATTTTATAAGTATCTATATTTAATATTCATCACTACTTCTTCTGTCAGTGTCTCCCTAGTCATTTTAGTTTTCTGAATGGTGTCCTCTAGTAGAGTCTTCAGAAATAGAGACAATATTATCTGAGTTTATATATGTCAGGAGCAGCAGGTTCTCTGTGACCTTTATGTAAGAAAATCAGATGTAAAATTTCTGGCTCAGATTGTCATTTTTTGAGTATCAATGTATCACTCAATTTTCTTTTGGTATAAATCATTAGTGTTGAAAAGTTGGATGACAATGTAATTGTTTTCTTTTCACTGTAAGTTACTTGCTGTATTTTAGTATTTATTCTCCACCTTTGATTTTTCTTTTTTTTTTTTTGAGATTCATATTATTTCTATGTTGCCTTTTCTTGGCCTGTTAATAGTTCTCATTACCTAATTTAATCCTTTAGAACTTTTTCCATTTCTTTTTTACTTTTAATTTTTCACCTTTTAATCTGCTATGTCATAATTTACATGTTCGTACATATATATTTCGTATACTATGGTGTACATATGTTACATAATTACATATGTTTATATTACATTTCATAATTTACTATGTTCATGTGTTCTTGTGTTTAATTTAGTCTAGTTTTAATTTTTAAATAATATTTTCTTTCATAGCTAATTTTTCCTAAGTTCTGTCACTTACGATCTAAGCTTTGCTAATTCTTATTGAAGTTATTCCTTTTGTTTTATAACATTTTTAATGCTCTACAGCTCATTTAAAAACAAAATGCAATTTTTTCATATTTTATATGAGCCTGTCATTCTAGTGTCCTTTCATTTTCTATAGATGTCATTCTGCTCCTTCCTCGAAATTATAATAAAATGTATGTTATTTGCCACTGTACTTACCTGTCATTCATTGTTACATGAAATCAGTTACATTTTTTTCTAGAACTTCAGAGTAAATAAAAGAATGTAACCATTTTCTTTAAACAAGTAAAAAAATAAGAGCATTCTTCCTTTCCACTTTTAACTAGTCAGTAGTTTTTTGTTGGTTTTTGTTTTTGTTTTTGAAAACCAAGGAAAGAGCACGGGAGGATCATCAGATATACGGTTTTTCTTATAACTCTGTCACCCCTCACCCAGACCCCTTTGTTGGCAGAATCTTACTTATATCTGCTCCTTAATTATCTTCATATTAACTCTCTGATTTCTATTCCATTGCCATGTCGCAAGCCAGACATTCCATTTCTACTATGTATGCCATTCCATTGAAATAAGGATGCTGAAAGGCCTTAGGGAAATACAGATGTGTTACCTTCAGCAGGTTGTGTATTAGGGGGTTGAACAGTAGGGCCGTGGTTAATTATATTAGTTAGCTCAGGCTGCCATAACAAAACACCATAGACTGGGTGGCTTAAAGAACAGAAACTAATTTCTCACAATTCTGGGGGTTGGAAAATCCAGAGATCAAGGTGCCAGTAAAGTAGGTTTCATGATGAGGCCTCTTCTCTTGGCTTGTAGGTGGCCTTGTCTCACTGTTTGCCCACATGACCGATTCTTTGTGTGTACAGGGAGAGAGAGAGATGGCTTCCTCTTCTTATAAAGCCACCAATTCTATCTGATTATGACTTCATTCTTATAATTTCATCGAACATTGATTACCTCTTAAAAACACTATCTCCAAATACTGTCACATTGGGAGTTAGAGCTTCAACATATAAATTTTTATGGGAACACAATTCAGTCCATAGCCTTAATATAATGAAATAATTTATCTGAAATAAGGCAATGAAAATACCCATCAGGATTTGCAACATGGAGAAAGATGAGTTTGGGAAAGATGAAAAGCACAAGACACTGTTTGGTCAAATAGTTGCCATTGGTCCTGTGGATGATTCTAAGCTTACAGTGGCAGTCTGAAATTACAGACACTGACTTAGGGGAATACAGGATGTCATTAAAACAAAAATCTCCAATTGGTTCTACTAAATATTGTATCTAATTTGTGTTATGTTTGGGAGCACTGAAACTCAGAGAAGTGAAGATCATACACCCAGATGGCAGCAGAATCAATATTCCTTCTACAAATATGTAAGGCCAAGAACTGAACTATTTCTAATGCATTCTCTTCCCATTGTTGTCATACAAACTTCACAGTGTTTCTGAAGGTGGGTGCTAAGCCATGAGCTTGAGCTTCTACTTTAACTAGATTCCATTCAGTAGTTTTAGAGGTATTTTGAGCTTTTGGTTTCTGTAATGCTGTGACTACATGAAATGGGCCTGCATAGAAACACAAATTTCTGAAAACTGATTGAACAGAAATGAAAGAATGTTGAAGTTATTTATCCTCTGCAGGATGAATACTCTAAATCATAAAAATAACTCAGCATGTATTATTTACAGGGAAATTTCATAAAATTGGATGCATATCCACTGATGTTTTAAGAATTGTCAACCTGAAAAGTGGTTGTAAGGATTAGATGCACTCATAAACACAGCACAGTGAACAGTGCCTGGAGATTACATAAAACACTCTTTTTCTAGTATAATGTTTGTAACAAAGTGATTGAATAGAATGACATTCACATCCTGTGACTAATACTAGGGTGAATAATTGTAGAACAAACCAAATAAAATATCCTAAAATAAGAGCTAATGTGATTTTCATTAAAATATGTATTCTGGTTAATAGAGAGAGAGCACAGTAGAAACATTCAGTTTTCTTTGCAAAGTTATTGTAGTTTCTGATTACATCTGGATTTCCTAAATAAACTCCAGGATATTAGCACAATTATTCCATTAATGGATATTAATGTTTTGAGAAAGCCTTGAAGATACTCTAATGACTTCATTATTTCGAAGAAAACTTAAGGCCATATGATATTTTTCCAATCATGGAAATTGTTACCAAAAATATTATCCACATAGAAAATGACATGTCATAGTGGAGTCCTCAGACAGGCCAAAAAACAAACAAACAAAAAAAACAGAAAAAAAGAGGCTGACTAGTGGTCAATTAATTGGTTGGGCATGAACCTTCCGCTCAATAGGATGACAAAATGACTTATGTTCTTGGGGATTTTAATGAGACTCTTAGAGGGTTCGTAATAAGTAGGTGTTAGAAACAGAATGGGAAAGACATAGGAGACCAAAAAGAAAATACTTGAAGTCACCCTAGAAGAGGACATGAAGCAATTAATACAATACATAAGCAAAAACAATAAATAAGGAAAACAAACACACATGCACAGAACTAAATGGAAGAGAAATTAGTCGATAGTGACAGAGAATAGCTGACTACCTCATCAATCAGCCAAGGCAAGACTATGCTACAGTACCAAACAACCTAAATTGTCCATGCCTAACAAAAACAAATGCTTATTTCTCCATATCATTATGTACAACATAAGTAATGGGTCAACTGTAGGTTCTCTCCATTCCTTCATTCCAGGATTCAGGATGAAGGAACAGTCCCTATACGGTATATGCCACTCCTCTGGCCTCTGTTTTAGGAGATAAAACAGGATTGAACAGTCTCTCTCTCTCTCTCTCTCTCTCTCTCTCTCACACACACACACACACACACACACACACACTCAGGAATAAACAGAGAATGTATGTTCTGTTTTACCTCTAGTTGTTCTACTCCGAGTATGTTATACGTATTATCATGAGACAGTAAAATTTGTTTAAAGTAAAACTTAATTGGAAACTGAATAATTTAACTGAATGTGAAACTGCTCCCTCATCAAATACTTTCTATTCATCCAGTGAAAAGTAAAAAGGCAATGGGAGAAAAATCAGAGCAAATCCTGAATTGTAAGATCAAGAGAATCTGGCACTGGTTAGCACAGAGCAAGTTATGCGCTGATTTAAATCAAGTAAGGATATCACAGAGCAGGGCTTCTAAAACTGTAATGTGCATACAAATATCCTGGGGATCTTTTTGAAAGGAAGATGCTGATTCAGGAGATCTGCAAAGGGCTGAGATTCTTCATTTCTAACAAGCTTCTTTCCAGGTAATTTCAATGCCGAGACCCACAAATGGCCAGGTGCTAAGCTGATGGTAGAACCTATGTCATAATTACTCTAGAAAGACAGAAAGCATTCTGCTCTACCTTCTTCAACAAGCTTTGGGCCAAATACATCTCATTGTATTTCTGCTCTTTTCACAGGAATTCTTCAATAGATGTAGGCCAAAAATAGCATGGGACAGGGTTGTAGCAAGGCCAAATAGAAGCCTTCGCACTGCTTGTCTTTATCATAATTTTATCTTAACTTCATTTCACACATTCTCATATCAAGGTTTAACAGAATCCCACAGTACTAACCTCTGTTTGCAAGGGGAGGTTTTTAATTCTTATATAACGCACTTCCATTGACCAAAAAGAATGTAGCCCATGGGCTAGCTCTTCACGGAAACACACTGAGCCTCTGATTCCTACCCATACTGAGTGGAGGTGAAAGAGAAAGCAGTGTCACAGGAAAGGTCCTAGAGGTAGCCCGTGAGATCAAACATGTTGAGCCAATGTAATTAAGTCTTAGGACGGCTGATCTTCTGCAACCTGTATACAGTGAATGCTATTTTGTCTGTCCAGAGAGTGGTTCGGAAGGGCCTTTGGTCAGATGACAACCTAACTTTTCCAAAGACCAGGAGCATCACTGAATCATTTTTTCTAACCACTTATGAAAACACAACTTACCTCTTTCCAATAGTGATTTTTATAGCCTAATGGCAATGCTTCTGGACATTTTTCTGTCTCAGATTGAAGCTGGGTACAAGATGCTTTTACTGTTTAAAAAAATCATTTTCTATCTGTAACACATCTAACAGACTTGCCATTAGGCTCCCTGTTGCTTTGCTGTTCACTTCTCTTTCGTGTCTGGTAACAAGGTAAGCATTAATTGTGACCTCAGAGCTAGCTTTCATGTTAATGCTTATCAAGTGCGTTATTAACTCTTCCTTTGATAAGACAGATCATACAAAATTAAAACTTCAAACATTTCTTTCCATTTGTCAAAAAAAAAAAGGACTCAAATTAAATTGATGGTAGAAATAAACCCTTCAATTCATTGCATTAAACATGTAGGGGAAGATAAATTTTCTTCCTGTAATGATTTACATATATTTACTGAAATTATAAAATGTAGGTTTTTGTCATAATGGGAGAGCTGAGTAACTATAAAGGCAGAAAAGGAAAGCAGTGCCATTTTTTAAAAATTTATGGCACCAAAGAAAATATAGAGACAACCAGGCCACTTTCACCTTCATGAGACACTACACAAAATTCTATGACTATGTACCTCATTACGTTAGAAACAGAATGGTTTGACTAAAAAATATATATATATCTTATGGCAATATTTTCTATGCTTGTTTGGAAACATGAATTGAATTTCAAACATTTTATGCTGCCATGGATGTTTTATTTAAATTTCAAAGTACTAAATTCATAACATAACTTTTGTAATACTTAGCTGTTATCTTAATTTTTGTAAAAGGTCATTTGCCATGACAGTTGGTAAACCAGAGTTTAAAATTAGTTATTCCAACATGAACAATTTCAGTGTCACCAGATTGCTTGTGAAATATAAACATTAGAGTTTGTCAGGTTATGACAGATAAGTGTTATTAAGTAATGCATATTGTAGGATCACAGCACAGGTAACCTTTTGTGTGTGTGTGTGTGTGTGTGTGTGTGTGTGTGTGTGTATGTGGTGTGAAATATCCATTGTATTAGTGAGACAATGTTCTCCATTCTGCCTCACTCTTCTCCTCTGTTCCACAATAATTGGTCCCACATTCTTCCAATCAGTGGCATCCTAGAAGCCTGACCATGGGCAAGGTGTCAAG
Organism: Rhinolophus sinicus; assembly: GCF_036562045.2. Taxonomy (NCBI): domain Eukaryota; kingdom Metazoa; phylum Chordata; class Mammalia; order Chiroptera; family Rhinolophidae; genus Rhinolophus; species Rhinolophus sinicus. The sequence continues at coordinate 142,689,714 of NC_133751.1, read as the reverse complement.
TGGACAATATTGATTCTGTCCACTGTTAGGGGTCTCTTCCTGCATTAAATATTCCATCTATGTAAACTCCCCATCTGCATAGAAATGCCCTCATTGCTAAAGTTACAAGTATGTGGGAAAGTAGCTGAAGTGAATGATCTGCAATAAGAGCACACTAGGAGTGCAGGAGAGGGCCCTCTTTTTCCTTACACTCAGGTATAGTTCATCTGCCAGTGCATGCCAATCGAGGGCAGAGGAAAGAGTGCCTGCCTGCCTGTAAGAGAGCCCTCCAATCCACAGACCCTATGATGGGTATAAAATGTGCCACATGTGGTTTGTTTTAAGTAAAAAAAATTATGAATTGACTGTGGACATAGTTCTCTCATCCTTAATGGAGCAGATGAATTTAAGAAGTTTACGAAACTGAGAGTAACCTTTTACCAAGTGGCAAAAACAAACAGACCTGATGGTAAAAGTGTGAAAAAAATCTTTTCCAGTACCGAATATCCATGACTGGCTCTGTTTGAGCAATCAATTATAACCTCAAATTGGGAGGAATCCAAGAGGAAATTATGCATATTTTATATAGAAGTTATAAAGCAAACTTCCAAAGGTTAGTTTTTACAAGAGGTTTTTGCCCACAAAAAGCTGAAAGAAATGGGACAGAAAGATGCCTAGCTGGATTTGTTTCTCTGAATATATCTCTCGTTTTGGGTCCAGGAGTTCATCAGGTAGTTCCTGTGATCATTGGCAGCTGTGTATCAGGTCCAAGGTCAGATAATTCAGTCCATTGTTTCCTCCACTAAGAATAATACCTTCAGCTTTGATGTCAGTAAACAGCACATTTTCTAAAACCTTAGTCAAGAAATGTATCTACAAAATGAGCTAATGTACTATAATTTTCCCCAAATTGCTCAATTTTCAGCCAATTTTCCAACCAAAGTAAATAGTTTAAATAATGCAGGAGGAGTATTTTGTCTATAAATTATAATAGTATAAAATGGATTGTCAATCAATCATAAGATATTACAAGTGTAACGTTTAAAGAGAAATGAATATAAACTAACGCTGTGAAGAAAGGTACAAATCTAAAAGCCAAATTTGCTAGGCCTATTTAACCTTTATTTATTTTTAATTTAAGTATCATGTCACCTGTGTTTTGAAATTGTGGCAAGGAACAAAAATAGAACTAATGGTGCTGGAGTATTATTTTGTCTATTAGGGAAACATTTTTTTTTACCAGAAATAGTAATGATAAATCAGTTTTTACCATGTTTATCATTGCTTAAATCTGTCTTATTTCTGCTTCAAAAAAATTCTGAAATATCGCTTTGATATAAAGTTATCTGAATATACTTAACAGAGTGTATTCTCAGAATGTAAGCTAACACTCACTGGTTTTAAAAATTTTGAGCACAGTTGTGTCTACCTTCAGGTTGCTATATTAACTTACCTTTTATGGTGCTAGAGATCTTTCTGAAAAACTGATGATAAAATAATTCTAAAAGAGAATTTTAAGGACACTGCCAGTAAAATTCCCTAAATAAATAAATAAATAAATAAATAAATAAATAAATAAATAAAGGTAGAACGCTAAATTATTACCTAATGTTTTAATGTTAAGTTTTTAAAATAAAAATTTATGTTTTTAAATTTAACATAAAATTTAGTTTAAAAGTTTATTAACCTAGAGCTTAAGAAAGAGAAGTAAAAATCCTTTATGATGGGTAATTTTTAATTTCAATATTTTAGCTCCCCATCTTTATTTCTTGGTGTCCAGACTGAAATGGAACTCAACTTTGATAATGACTGCTAACAGACATTTCATAGTAAAAAGGACAATTCTGTCACCTTTTCTAAATTCAAAGTAAGAGGTATCACTATATATATAATGTTAATAGGACCAACTTCCTTATAAGAGAACATCTACATACACTGTGGGAAATCATATTTTGTGACCGTCAAATTTCTGGAGTATTCATTCATCTGTTTAATACATGTTTCTCATTCGCTTGCATTGTATGCTATGGAGCTACATGAAATATCATTGGGATAAAATATAATGAAATTCTTTCCCTTTCATTTTACCTACTAGTTTAGATTATTAGTCCTTAAATCCGAGGATTTGAATTTTCCTTTGATACAAAACTTGTAAGATGGGAAAGCTGTTTTCTTGCGTGGAAAAGAACAAAGAAAACTATAATAACCATTGTCCAACTTTGGAAGAGTATTTTCTAAATCAAAATAGGTTTCAGTTTTATAATTTTAATTCCTGAAGTGAGAAAACAGAAAGTGCATTAGGAAGTGGCGTAATTTTGCCATGGCTTGTGAGGAACTATGAGTTGAGAAAAACTCTATAATTAATGGATTAAGAAGCTAAAGTTTAGATTGTTGAATATTATGCTCAGTGTCTGTAAGATGTCCTGGGTTTGGACTGAAGATAGAAAGTAGAAGAACAATTTTACCTCAAAGAATAATATTGAAAACAAATAATTTTTAAAAGATACATAGAACGCATATTAAAACAATTTTTTAAACTATTACCTCAGAACACTAAAGTCAAATTAAATAAATGGAGAGATCTATTGTGTTTCTGCTGGGAAGCAAGTATATTATAAACATGCCAATTCTTCCCAAATTGATTATACACCTTTTCTGGAGAACTAGTTGACACTACGAATCAATTGCCTTAAGAACATACTTATCCTCTTCTAGAACTTTCTCTTTAAAGACAGAATGTGATACAAATAAGCACTTCTATAATACAGGAAAATCACTTTCATGACCAATAGCAACAGACTGACTGCATAAAACAAGGCATACAAGGTTTATTACATATAAAATCATGGCTGGAAAGATATTTAAAGCTGTTGTAAAACTTTTCAGCATGAATTTTAAGTGATGAAAGTAGGTTATAGTACACAATGAACTATAATCCCAATATAAATAATAAAATATTCAATAAAATAATTACATATAGACATCTACATAGAAAAAGACTGAAAAGATATAGATGAAAATTTTATAGTGGTTACTAACAGGTAGTAGGATTATGAACAATTTCTATTTTATAAAAAGTAATTTCCCATGGCTTCCAAATATTCTTTCATTGGTTTGCTTTATAAATTATGAAATATTTTGAACTCAGAAATGGACAAAAATCAATACAAATGGCACACCACTCAAATTTAACACATGTCAAATTTTTGAGGTATGGAGTTAGAAAAAGTAAAGTATATATAGGAAGGGGTAATAAGAAGATAGGATTAGTCAGAACATAAGGGGTACTCTAAAAAGATGACAGACACTCGATAGATTCTACAAGGCTTAGCCTTGGCCAACTGATAGGAGTGAAAATCCAGTTTCAGATTAAAATGGACCCTCAACACAATAAGAAGCCATAATGGTGACTGATGAAAGAAGGGAAGTGATGAAAATGAGGCTTGCAAAAGATTTTTCTGTTATATATCCTTATCTAGTAAAAGAAATAGAATCTCTGTTCTCAGGAGATTCTCTTTTATTTTATTAACTTCAAGATTAGGTTATTTCCTCTTGGTTTCAAGATACACTTGTAGCTATCTCACTTTTAGGATTGTTTCCTCTCTCCCACTCTAATAGCATTCTTCAAAGTTTTATTCTTGCCGTGGTGATTTTCTCATTACGTATTTTCTACATGATAAATGTAATCTATTCTCATAATATAGATTTTTATATCAATGTGAGGTGACCTCATTCTTGAACTACAGACTCCAATATTCATAACTGCTTTGGGAGAAGTCACTCCCACCTTTACACGAAATCCAGTGCATCCATCAGTTTTCACTACCTGCGATATTCCCTTTCCTGACTTACGTATTTCCCATGCTCTGTAACCATTTCTCAAGGATAAATTTGGGGGAGGATCTTCTGCACCCAAACTTCTTCACCTGGCTGTTGACAGGCCTCAAAATATCCGCTAAAAAGCTCATTTACATGGTCATTGACAGGTTTATTAGTTTGCTAGTGCTGCCTAAGAAGGTATCATAGATTGGGTGGCTTAAACAACATGTTTTACTTTCTCACAACTCTGGAGGCTAAATGTCCAAGATCATTGTTATTGGCACGGTTGTTTCCTTCTGAGGGCAGTGAGGGAAGTCTCTGTTCCAGTCCTCTCTCCTTAACTTACTCTTCTTGTAAGGATTCTATTCATAATGGACTAGAGCCCACCCTGATGACCTCTTTTTAATTTAATTATGTCTGAAAATACCCTACCTCCAAATATGGTTGCATCCTGAGTTACTGGGGCGTAGAACTCCAATATATGAATTTCGGGGGTGCACACAGATCAGCCCATACAGCAGGCCTCAAGTTCTCCTGGCTGCTGACAGGAATATCAGCTCCTTGCTGTGTGGGCCTTCCCTTAGGGCCGCTCACAACATAGTATTCAGCTTTCCTCAGAGTTAGCGAGATAGAGATTGAGAGGGAGTAACCAAAACTGAAGCCAGAGTCCTTTTGTAACCTAGTCTTGGAAGTGGCCTTCTATCACATTTGCCATATTCTATTCATACAAAGCTGTATCTAACCCCAATTGTTTGTAATTCTCTGTACAATTTGGAGTAACTTTCCCGTCTTTGTCTGAACTTTGAGTTCTATTGACTAATTCTGGGACAACAGAAAATGATGCATCTGATCTCCTCTTCCATTTAGATTTTATTTCTTTTTTTTTTTTCTTTTTAATTTTAGGCAATTTTTCTAGGGAAACAAAGTGCTTTGTCTTGAGCATTCTTTCTGAGACAGGTGAAAATCAAGACTATTTAGCTGTATATGTTGGCTAACCTCAAGCTTCCTTTCAAATGGCAGAGTCTTCCCAGCCACAGAAAGGGAATCCATGCTCCAGGGAGTAACTGCCTACTTAGTCTTGCCTAGCGTGCACACCAAAGCTTCATCATCCAGTGCACGTTGTACATCTCAACTAGAAAGAAAACGAATCAATTCTCTATAGATATGTTCATTCTAATTCTGTGACACCAAGAAGCCTGTGAGTGCATTTTCTTGTAACAATATGAGCTAGCAGGGTGAGGATGAGGGAAATGAGGTAATAGAAAGTCACGCCACACTTCAGTACCTGCTCAGTGACAAAGCAAGTGTGACAACTTTACAGTTTCTGACACTACGAGTATTTTCAATCCAGTATGCCGCACTCTAAAGTGGCAAAATGTAATATTAAGGGTATGGGATTATTCTAATATTTCATGCAACAAGACTTCAATTTGCTGGAAGCAAATGAACAAAAATTCTCAGTCCCTTTGCATCTGATGTTTGCTCTTCTGGAAAGCTCACATAACTGCCACTTCACTAACACCCAGTTGTCTCTCAGGACCCAGTTTATGTGACTGTCCTTTAGAAACATTCATCCGACTATTCCATATGTTTAACTGACAAATTATCATAAGTTTTATCATACTATATTACAATCTCATGTTTAGTTATCCATCTTCCCTATTACATGGTGAGTTCTGGGGCGGCAAGAATCATTGCTGACTTAGCCGTCACTGTATCACTGACACCTAATGCAATGCTTGTCACATGACAGGCCCTCAGACGACTTCTACAAAGGAGTAGGCAATATTTTTGCTGCTCTCAAATTTGGGTGAAAAGCAGGCTATAATTTGGGGATATCATTAAAAAAAATAAGTCCCCCAAAGGAATATTAATTGTGTATCTGATCGTCTTCCCGCATGGAAGTATTTCTCTTATCAATACCTATAAGGTATTATGTAGTGGTTGGTGTTAGGGCTCGACTCTGTAAGCATCAAGAAGACATTGTATGTAGAAGGAGTAAGAGGCTCATTTACAAAGATGAGATTCTGTTAGGAAAGCAAAGATACATACTAAACCCTAAAGGCCAGAAATAGGATTAAAATTCGGAACATGGAATCAAATGTTTGAAGTTGGGTAAAATTTGTGCACATAAGATGTTCATCATAAGCAAGAACTTCCCCGTGTGATTATATGAACAGCATTGAGGGATCAATAGCCCACCTTGATAGTTTAAATGACTTCGGTGGTTTGAGAAGTAAGTGAAAGTGAGGTTTAAGAAGAATTACATTAAAGTCAAATGTGCAGAAAGATAGTTTCAAATGTATACATATTAAAAGTCTGTCCAGAAGAAGATTGTGTTACTAAGGACTGCATAATGTAAGATATGAGCTGTACAGAACCATTATACAATGGATCATTGGCACGGGATAGAAAAAAATGCCAGCTACTTTGTAAGACTATATTCTGGTAGTCATACTGAGATAGGAAGGCAGTTTACAAAAGCTATCATGGACTCTGATGGTATCTTGCTGAATCATGCACGGTGTCAGAAGAATAGATAAGTTTCTTGAAAAATGAATACATTACATTCACCACACATGTTCAACTAGATGGAAATGAAGCTGAACAGTGAACAAAATATAAACAGTTCTCGATTTAAGTCAGAGACTACAGGGGCTGACAACAAGAAAAAAGAAAAGCTGAAAATCTTCTTGTTGAGCTACATATGGATATTATATTTACATCTAAGAAAAATTGGAACCAGTTTAACTATTATAACCCAGGTGCTTTATGAAAACTGCGGCTTCTAGTAAAACCATTACTTATGGGAAATTACACCTTTTCTTTTCATTGTGAGTCTGGAAATACACAGATCAGCTTTGCTTTCCAGATTATTTTTACAATATAAAAATGGAACATAGCAATGCATTTGGGACTAACATTGAAATCCCTGCTCATAAAAATATGCTGAAATAATAAATGCACTATTTTAAAAAACCTTTCTTGTATCACAGTAGTTGAACTTCAAAGATACTTTATTTGATTGGCATTGTACATTCAATTTTACTGAAGTTTGAAAATCTGCATATTAATAATATGGTATGTGCACAGTAAGAATTAAACTCTAACAGTGGATTTTAAAAAGAGACACCTGAGAATCAGAATTGGCCAGAATTGGTGTAGTAACTGTGTTAAAACCATAACTTAAAAATTGTGTTAGTGCCATTGGCTCAATTTTTAATAGAAAGACAATACACATTTAATACTTTATTAATTAGAATCTCTTCAGAGGCTCAGAACAGTAGTCAAGCTTTCACTGAACAATATAAATTACTTGCATTCCTCACCTCTATGCATAGAATTATTTACAGAGAAAACAGGAGGAAAAACATTTATATCCCTATATAGATGCCCATCTCTGAAGTCAATTATTTTATTGAGTTCTTAATTATGCTCTAGACACTGGATTAAGAACTCAGAAATGTTATTTGGCCTTTGTAAAACCTTAACAATAGGTTATTCCAAATATCAACTGGGGAAGCCAGGTTCAGAGAGGTTAAGTAACTGGTCCAAGACCACACAGCTAGTCAGTTTTAGAAATGTGATTTTAATGGAGAATATATCAAGTACTTGCTTTCTTGTTACTATTCTTTTCAATGTTCTCACTTCACTATATGGATTAACTTCCATCTTTCAAAGAAGAGTTCAGAAAAAAAGTTAAAAAAAAGTAACTAAAAGTTTAGAAATAGAGTTTATCATAGAGACTGAAAAGAGTTGGAATCATTCAGCCAAGAGAATAGGACTAAAATCTTTTAATATGATTATTTTTGTACTGTTCCTTCTGTTACTAGTTATCAAATACTTGGAAATGGAGTTCATTAGGATACATGAAAAGTCCAGTTTAGTAGACATTTCTACTGTTTCCAAAAGCCTGTTCTCTTCTCCTTATGGAGGGAGAATTGCACACAGCTAGGCCTGCCACATGGCTGTGTTAGCTAATGAAATGTGAGTGAGAGAGAAATATATCAGTTCTGTATATGGATACAATTGTCTTTACTCGATTCTCCAGGCCAAGCTTTCCTGCCATAACTATCCAGGTAGCTCATTTGTTATGCTATGCTGCATTAAGCCAATGACATTTTCCCCTTTTGTTACCAGAGCAGAACTTACCCTCTCCTGCCTGATAAAGACACTGTTACCCCGAAACAGGCTATGTCATTCTTATGTCCTCATTTAAGGAAAAATAGGAATCCCTTCTAAGACACATGTTTTTAAACACATAAATCATATCTAAATTTCTACCATAACATAGGAGTTAGTAATAAATTTTTGTTTTTAAAATGCAAATACCTTTGGAAGAATAATACATAAAAGTCTACCAATTATCAGCATTTTAGTGTATATCAGAGAGTTCAGCTAACAGTTATACTAGGTAAATATTAGGCATGTATTTGATATAAGTGACTGGGCAACTCCCGGTCAGAATGAAAACAGGGAGAATCTACAAAATGGTTTATATTGAAAGAATGTAGAAGAGTACTGAAAATCATATAAAGTGAATTTCAGTGTTATCCTCTGTGAAAGCAGGGCTCCAAATAAGATTGTACTAAACATGCTACTATTTAAAAATTTATACTTCAAAGTTCATGAGGTTGAAATTTATTTTAAAGAGAAATGAGGTTGAAATGTATTTTAATTTAACTTGTAAAATAACACTTTATTTGGTTTTATTTAATACAGAAAAAGTATAAAATGAAAATAAATGTTCATTAATGTCCAAACCCAGAAGAAACCTTTTGACAGGAAAAGAGACATATGCACACATGTTAAGAACGTTTGAATAGTTTATAGAAACACAAAATTAAAGCCCGATCTCTTCTACCCTAGCCATCTACCTTTTTCAGCAAAGTTAAATGTTGTTACCAATTTTTAGATTATCTTTCCACAATTCCTGTCACATAACAATATCTAACTTCATCAACACTTCCTCCTCCTTCCCTATCTTCAGTTTCCTATTTATTCAATCATACATCTATAGATAGATATAAATATGTTATTTGTGTTTGTATAAAAGATGTCATCACACAAATATAATTATTTTTTCTTAATTTTTCTCTTAATGAGTGTGGAAAGCTTTCCACATCAGCACATATCTCATTTTCTAATAGTCACCAAGTATTGTATTCAACCAGTTACTTAATGGAGGATATTAAAGTTGTTTCTAGTATCGCTGTTACAACAATATTATAATAGATATACTTTTTCATATACGTTACCATTAATTTTCAAATACATCTTTGAGGTAAATTCCTAGACCTGGAGTTGCTGAATCAAGAAAGTTGTGCGTTTTTAATAATTTGAATAGTTATTGACAAAAATATGTTACATCAATATACACTTTCACCAACAGTATGTCTGTTTCCCTAATCCCTTATTTAACCTGAACTGAGTCTCACCAACGTTTTTGTTTGTTGGTTTTATTGAAGTAAAATTGGTGAATAAAATTATACTATTTTAAGCGTACAACTTCAGCAACTTTAAAAATTTGCAACTCTGTTATGTGAAAATTAATATCATTCCTTGGTATGCTTTTCTTAAATTATGAATGAGATCAAGTATTTTTAATATGTTTTTTGATATTTAAATTTTTTGTAAATAATTATTTCATTTTTTTAGTAATTCATTTAAAGTAAATATATGTGAGTGGAGAAGGCTCTATCTTACCCAAAACAACTAAATTTGTATCTAAATCAGGATTGTTCTGTGCTATATTTTATGTATGTACTATTGATTTATGAGAAGACACAAGGGAGGAAAAGGTAATCGAGAAACTGAATAAGTAGGAACTAAGATAAAGATGATACATAAGAATGAAAGAGAAATAAAAACAACTAAAGGAGAAAGCAGTGATAAAGGAGGAAATAGAAAACTATGACAAAAAAAACCTGATTGTTACATTTTCCCACAGCCTCATGAGTTGGGAAAAAAAGTAGATTTAATGCAAAGGAAAACATTTCTGATTTCTTTATCTTTTGTGAATTCAAAATGTTTGCTAAATTTAAAAAATAGCTATCTTCTCTGTGCTTAGACTAGGATTAACAATGAATCTAACATATTGCCTTGATGTTTCTGAAAATTACTGTATAGCTTTTTGGTGTTTTATTCTGATATTAAGATCATCCTTAGGCAGTTTCTCTGTTCTGGTTTTAGATGTAATTCAAATGAATGGTTCTACTCCGTATGTTAGACATACACTATGGAATTTAGCTTGCTACTGTATAAACAAGGGATGTAAGATATGGTAGTCTTTGTTCACTAACTCAGAGAAGAAAATATAATTTTATTTTATTGTAACACTGCTTAATTTTTAGTATGAGCTCTCACTCCAACTGGATTGAGGATTCATAATAAAGCCATTTTAGAATTACTACCCTTCACCATTTAATCATATCTAAATTTCTGAGATTTCAGGTGGAGAGGAGGGCTAGGCAGTACAAAACTGAGGTGGACACATTGGTCTATCTCAGTAGCTGCTCTCACTAACATCCAATGAAACTCAGTCCACAAAGTACATGCTGAGTAGTCCCAGTTTAGACCTTAAGCCACTTTGGGATCCATTACTTTTCGTTCCCATGCTTCTACCCCTCTCATGTGTAAGGAACTAGGTCAGGACTGCCTACAGCCCTGTGCTACCCTGAAATGCACAAAAGTAGACCAATAGGTCCTGGGCATTTCCAGGGTATTGAGGTGTTCTGAGAGGCAGGCTAAAGGCCTGTCAGCCTTGAAGTACCATGTAACAATTTCAGCACTCATGCCTTAGTATATACGCTAGGTAAATACATCGAGCCACTAAGCTTAGCATTTAACTTCTTTTCTCCACCCCCCACTACCCCTCATTCTGCTTCCCCTTACAGTCAAGAAAACTATCTGGTATAAGGTAGGAACAGAAGTAGAATTGGGGGCAAGGAAACTGCCAAGATTCAAAATAATACCTTAAATCTGTTGCTCATAGCCTAAATGCTTCTTATTTGCCTGTGAGACTCAAAACCCCAGAATGGACTTCTCCTGTTTGCTCTTTCTTGTATGGAGTTATCCCTCCCCCAAAGCATGGTGCAGAATGCTTAGCTGATTGCACGTGACAATGGTCATGGATAAAAAAGTATGGATGGAAACACGAGGAAGTAGTCATCACAGTATTGTCCTGTCAATACTATTGGCAACATTCTGGGGTATTTCCCAACTAAGAGGTAATATGAATAAAATGTTCAAGTGATTTTCAAAGTTTTTAAAGTTTTAAACCAATTACTAGTGACACTAGAGGTTTTGTAACCACATCCCTCAGAGTTGCTTACCTAAGTATCTTCATCTTTTGATCTTTATTACCCTCAAACTTATTAGATGATTGCTTTGGATCTCTCTAGAAATCATACTAGCTTATAATTCCAGTGATGACCACTTTGAAATGCCCAGTATTTAAGTCCTTTCAACTCCTTTCTCCTGCCACCACTGCTCAAACAAACACTCAGAAGTACTGGCAAGGATCTAGTACACTGAACAAAGATAATAGGGGTGACTTATTTATTCCTTTAATTTTGGTTTATTTCTTCCCCAAGCACCTATAATTCTTTGTAGGGTTTCATTTCAAGTTGAAACAATCTTGATTGTCAACAAATCCTCTACACAAGCCACTGACATTCAGAGTGCTTATTATAAACACGTCTTTGCAAAATAAACACGTTATTACAAAATATTATTACAAAATGGCAATCCGCCTCAAAAGAAAGAAAGAAAGAAAGAAGGAAGGAAGGAAGGAAGGAAGGAAGGAAGGAAGGAAGGAAGGAAGGAAGGAAGGAAGGAAAGAAAGAAAGAAAGAAAGAAAGAAAGAAAGAAAGAAAGAAAGAAAGAAAGAAAGAAAAAAGAAAGAAAGAAAAAAGGAGACTTCCATCAGTAAATTTAGTCCACTCAGAACGGAAATGATGAAACCACTTTTCACTGTGGGCACTCCATTTTCACTGAGGAAAACTTGATTCAGACATGTTGACAGGCTAAAAGCAGCCTTGGCCGGGGCAGAGGAAAAACTTAGTGCCTTAGTAATCAAAGTGAAGAACTTCTAAAATTAGGAATCTAGGAAATGTTTCATCTAGGGAAGGCACAAAGCATGGCTACACTAAGGTTGAAGCAATTACTGAAATGTCAGGGCTGCACAGAGAAGAGAAGCTACAAAGATTCTAATGGAGGGTGACAGGCTTTTTTTTTTTTTCTTTTTCCTTTTTTTTTTTTTTTTTTTAACATTTACTTTACAAATGTGTTCAGTAAATGTGTGCTTTAGAGGTACTTAGTTCAGAAATCTTAGGGAAAGATAGCATCAGGAATGAAAGACATGAGCAGTTAAGAAATTGAAGGAAGCTTCTCTTGGATGTTAATGCTTTGCTGGAATTGACATTTTGGAACTACAAAAAAAATCATTTAATAGCGGCAGTGAAGCACCAAGGGTGTTTTGTCCTTGAAGAAAGCTAACAAGGGTGCTATGGAAAGGATAAACGGGGGAAATCTAAAGCCATGATGCTCTTTGGCCTTACTGAACAACTTCCAAATAAATTTCTAGAGCTTCTCAAAACTGAGCAAGGAGAGGAACACCAGTTTTGTACAGGTGTTTTCAGAGAATGTACACAACCATCAGTGATGAGTAAACTCTCCCCTTTTTCGCAACTTGATTTTTAAAAATTCCTGGATACAATTTCAAAAGTATTTTATTCTCAACCACTTTCTCAGATTAAAGTGCACTTGAAAATAAATAGATTTCATCATGTTTTTTCTTGATTTTCACAATGCTAGTCACACCTATGTCAAAATTCTGTATAATATAAAAGAATGCTTGAACAGGCAGAATAGACTTTTCTTATTTAATAATTACATCTGTACTAATTTTGTTCTTCTCTTGTTTCCTTCTCATTGATTTATTTTCAATCAGGAAGTCACCACCTCATTAGAAGAATGATTTCATAATTTATTATGAACTAATTTCTAATAAATAATACCAGAATTTTACTAGAGGTACATGCAGACAATGGATTTTAAAAAACTCAAACAAATCTTAGATGAACAAATTCTGGTAATTGTACAGGACTTAGTCATTCAACATTATTCAGTGCAGTGAGTTGTGTTTGAGGAAGGCAATAGAAAGATAATAGGCTTCTTGGTCTTAGATGAGTGAACAACTTCAGAGCACTTTTAAGGCAACATCAAAACAAAATATAAGTAAATATCATATAATTGTATATAAATTAAATGTAATACAAGCTGAATACATGTTGAAGACATAAAATGTTAGACTTATTGTCCTTAATCTTACTTGGAAATGACATATGTTGGTCCAGGATAGGTTTGTCTTTGGGAAAAGAATGAAGAAAGTTCACAGGAGAAAGGTAAGTTATTGTTAGTAAGTGAATAGTTTCTGTGATAATATGAGTGCTTGCCATTTAATAACTTGGAATTTTGCCCTGAATAGGTATCTCAAAAGTGAGTAGAATATATCAACATATGTACGAGACAGTAGGGGGTTACCATGCAACCTCCTTATCAATTCTGACAATAGACAAAAAAAAACACTAAATTTCAAAATTGATACAGTAAAGAAATCAATACTTATTTAATATTATTATGTTCTGTGTCAACATTTAACTTGATTCTGTTTCTACTAATGTATTCAAATTAATGTTCTAAATAAGTTTTAATAATCATTGTGATTTTTTTTTGTATGACATTATTTTAGTAACACATTAGGTGTTCTAAAGAACACAGAAACTTCTTTCTCTTCTGTCTCTACCTCTCCCTATCCTCTTCTATTTACTTATAGAAAAAGAAAAGAAAATGCATTACTTTTTATTTGGCCCATTAATTCAATACTCCTCATTTGTAAAAATACTTTGGATTAATTAATTCTACTTCTGCAACAATGGAACATGATTCAGATATTTTTTTGCTTTCAGAGAATATGCTTGAACATGTGCAGAATTAGATCAGAAGTGGAGGACAGGGAATTACTTTTGGTCCTCAGTAAATGTTACTGTGGCTAAGTTTAGCAAGAAGAAGTAGAAGATGAAGAAAAAGAAGGAGGAAGAGAAAAAAAAAAAAAGAAAAGAATTTTCTTGTCAAAGGGATGATGGAAAAGTTTAAGTGAAATTTACACCTTGATAATTGGTTTGCCAAGTAAACTCTGCATTCACTTGAAAAGCACTTAAAGCTGCCTTTATGTAAGACATAATCAAATGTATATCTTGCATTTTATTTTTCATAATAATTGCAATGGTATCTTCTCTTATTAAATCATGTTTTCTCTGATTATGTAATAAATTTATACATATCAGAGAAAGTTTTGAAAAAGAGGGAAAAATAAAACCAACACATCACCTATAAGCTCACCATCCATTTATAACCAGTAAACAAGTTTTATATTATATTTCAGAATTTTTTTCTTGATTGTTTTCAAAATAACATTTAGTATAATTTATTTATATATATTTATAATTTATTAGATTTATTATGATTACCTTCCCCATCATTAAAAATCATTTATAGACATAATTTAAAAATTATAAATGTACATTAGTCATATAACATAATACATCAGTATGTCTTTCAATAATTTTAATATTAAAGTCTATTCACTAGCAATGTATAATTAATTGTAAGTTAATCATCAATTATATCATTTAAAAATCAAGATGAATAAGTAAATAAATATATATTTGGTGTCTCTGGCTCTGGGTATCCTAAATTACTATTATATTAAGGTATACATTAATATTAATATTCATGGTTAGAGTTAAAGTTGGGTTTTAAGAGATCTAACATTGGGGTCAAGTTCATATTTAGGATTATACCATGTTTCCCCCAAAATAAGACTGGGTCTTATATTAAGTTTCGCTCCAAAAGATGCATTAGGGCTTATGTTCAGAAGATGTCATCCTGAAAAATCATGCTAGGGCTTATTTTCTGGTTAGGTCTTATTTTGGGGGAAACACATTATATGGTTTCTTTTTAGAATTTGCTTTCAGGTTATTCAATTTAGATTTTATGGCTCAGATTGGCTTCTAAAAAGTGTATAGATGTGAGTTCATGTTAAGTTTTGGGATAAAGTAAGGATTAAGATTAGTGGGAAGAGACAGACCATAAACAAATAGTTGTTAAGCTATGTATAAGGTGTGATTTGAGCTCTTCAAAAATCTCTCCAAACAAAAATCTCTATTTTTTTCTTCCGCAGTTTATTATGGTGCCATTCTTTGCAAATTTGATTAGATACTCTCAGTAACGTGTGAAAGTAGCAATACTTTCTCCAGAGAAGTGAAAGTAAAGCAATATCTAGCATTGCATTTACCTGGTTTGGTTTTGAGATACGTGAAATTTTTCAATATCAAGGTGGCCACCGACATGTCATGACCTCAAGGATGATGCGTACCTTTCTTCTCTGAAAAAGCAAAGGAAAGAAAAGAGCGAGAAAAAATAAGAAAAAGAAGAGAAATCCTTTATCCCTGACACCTAAAATTACTTCAACAGGAATCTTATTTCTAAACCACATAAACCTAAAATGTGAATACACTTGATATAAAAAAATACTCATTGATCTACAGTATTGAAATTCAAGTGGCAAATGACTGAGTTGATATCCAATGACATAACAAGTGTTTAACGGGTCAAAGGTACAGGGGCTAGGTAAGAACAAAACAAGTACCTGAAAAAAATAAAAAGGACAACAGAAAATACGTCTAGGGCACTGGAGCACATATTTTACATTTTTGCTGAGCGTCCAACTGCGGGTCCTGAAGAAATAAGAAACGGGACTTTTAAATTTCACCGAGCATATTGAAGACACTGGTTTGGGATGCAAGGCCTAGTCAGTGATGAGTTCTAAAATGGTATGGCTGGACAGCAGGAAATGATGTTGAAATACAAAGAAACTGTTCTTCATACTTGAGCAATAAAGGCTTACATACTCAACATGTGCAGAAATAAAAGATGGAATTTGAAGCAAATTTTGTTTCTATAGTTTTCTTTTAAGGACAATCTTAATGAATGATTTAAAAGCAAAATCAAGTTTAAATAAATTGAAATGATAAAATGTGAGTTATTGGTCTTACTAAGATCTACTACAAGGAGACAAAAATAAATTGAAATCTGTTTGACTTTATGAAACAATTACTGCCACCAAAGGTGTCATCTTTAAATGATTCATTTAACAAAGCAAAGCACACCATACAAACACTTAAATTAACATATTTTACATGGATTATAAATTTGTTTTCATTGTCACCAAAGCATTTTTTTTCTCTCCTTTTGGTCTAAATACGGCAAAATATTTATTTTGACATTTGGCCTTTCCACAAAAGGTATTAAATTTATCATAGTAAATTATTTATGTAAGTGATCTTATTTATACGATGACCCACTGAAGACACTGCTTTGCACTTTAGGCTTCAATGCTGTTTATTTCTCAATGAACTGGAAGTACTTGAGAAAGGTAAAATGTATACTTACCAGATTCCTCCAATTTTACTACGTAATGTTATAATTTATCTTTTTGCTTCTTAGATAGAAGACTTTTGTAGGAACATACTTTGCAAACAATATGTTTAAGGGTTATTCTCTGCTGGAAATGTAGCGAATGAGGAGAAGTAGCTTTTTGCAAAATCAATACAGTGTAAACATTAATCAGGAATAATCACATAAGGCCACAGCAACTGTCCATTGTTTTATGCTCTGGTAAAGAGGGTGAATGGGAGATGAAGACTTGGTAACTTATTGTAATTATATCTTGTTGGAATCTAAAAAGACCAGGCCGGGAGATATTTTAAAAACAACCAACCACAATAAATATGGTCTTGTTAAATAAAGAAATAAAATAAAGTTTGAATATTCATCAAACCTAAACTGTTAACATTCCAGATTAGGATGCTCTAAGGAAAACTGAAAAGTACTATTCCTGGGGGAAATTATATATGTACAAGTTCACAATTTCCCTTTACAAAACAGCTTGAAATGAAGAGAAAGAAATAAAAAGAAAAGACAGGAACAACACTGAAACCAGGCAATGATTCTAGCCTCATACTACAAAATACAAGAAACATTAGGTAGCTATATTACAATTTAGATTCTTTACTCAACAACAAAAATGTATTAAGCACCAACCATGTAATCTGGGGATTAAGAGGTAAAATAGACTAAGGAATGAAGGAAATAAACATAGAAATTATGGGAAAATGTTCTGTAAAATATGGGTTTAAAAACTGTAGGAAAAAGAGTAAAATTATATATAATAGCAGAGCAAAAGACAAAGACATGGAAGAAAGGAGGTGACAGATATAATGAAAAGGAAATGTAGAATAATATATGGATAACTGATATGACTGAAGAAGGAAACTGAAATAATGAAACAGAAAAATGTATTTAGACATATACAAGATAACTTTCCTGACAGAATAAAGATTGAAATTGGCCATTATGTACAGAAAAATAACAAAATGTGATACTTAGATATATACTGATACATATATAAGAAAACTATAGAATATTTGCAGACTTCTGTTAACCAACATTAAATGACAGAATACAATGAGGTTGAGCTTTTGCTTCTACTGTGGCTAAGGTTCCCACTTTTGAAACTTAAAGTTTAAATTAAACTTTTAATTTAAGTGCAGTTAGTGCAGGAAGGTTAAAACTCTGGTAGAAAATCCAGTCTTTCCGGTCTCATGAATAAGAAGAGAGCCACTGGAAAGCGAAAGGGGATTCTTGGAAAAGAGAAAGCTACTAAGAGGGACTATCCCAAATTCTATTCAAAAAGCTACTAAGAGGGACTATCCCAAATTCTATTCAAAAAGCTACTAAGAGGTACTATCCCAAGTTCTATTCATACACTCCGCCCAAGTATCTGGCTGTACCTGAACCATAGGAATGTAGAGCATCCACAAAGCAGTCCGGCTGAGATTTGAGCTGCCACCCAAGAGATAGTGATTGCGATGAAGTTGATAGTCTTATGAAACAACAACAAAATCTCTCTGAAGATTTGAATCACAAAACTGTCTCTGGAAAAATATTATGCAACTTAAAGTATCTACAGAGACATTTTAACAATGTTCAGGATATAGTCTGAAATTACTCAATACAACTTACCAGGACTGACACAAGATCAAATAGAAAGTTTGAATATTCCTATATCTACTGAAGAAATCGAATTTTGAATTTGTTATAAAAAAATCTTTCCAAAAATAAAACTCCAGGCATGGATGATTTCACTGGTGAATTCTATGAAACATTTAATAAATGAAAAACACCAACATTATACTCATACAAATTCTATCAGAAAATAGGAACTAGCATAAATCCATTACCAAAACCTGGCAAAGACATTGCTCCCCCCACCAAAAAAAGACACGGATATCCCTCATGATTATGAATGCAAAACTATTCAGCAAAATCTCAACAAACCAAAGCTAGCAACATATGAAAATAATTTATTATAATCAAATAGAGTTGATCTCAAGTAAGTTTATTTGATAACATTGATAAATCAATGCAATTTACCATATTAAAGGACTGAGCGTTGAAAAATCATAATGTAATTTCAGCCTTCCAGAATTAATCATTATAAAAATTCTCACAAAACTAGAACTAGAAGGGAAATTCCTCAATCTGACAGAGGCATCTATGAAAAACTTACAAGTTAACATCATGCCTACTTGTATACTAGGATGTTTTCCAAGATTGAGAACAGAATAAGGATACTCTCTCTCACATCTGTATTAAATATGATACTAGAGATCCTAGTCATTATAATAAAGTAAGAAAAAGAAAACATAACAGTATCTAGATTGGACAGGAAAAAGAAATTGCTTCTATTTCCAGATGACAAATTTACAAGAAATTTCCTAAGGAACCTACGAAAACAACTACTAGAATTAGTAAGTTTTACAAATCTCAGATTTTAAGGTCAATAACAGAAGTTAATTGAGTTTTATATAGGAGAGGCAAAATTTTGAAACGCAAAAATTCAAATTTAATAAATGCAATTTCCATAGCATCAAAAATATAAAATATGTGAATGAATTTAACAAAAGATGTGCAAGACTTCTAAAGGAAAATTATGACAGTTCTAAGATAAATAAAAAGAAATCTAAACAAATTGAGAAATTAAATCATTTTTATGGTTTGGGGGACTCATTGGTATAGCTACATCATTCCAAAGATTTAATTAAATAAATCTGAAATGAATAAAAAATATCAAAGATCCTAGACTATCCAAAGCATTTTAGAAAAAGAACAAAGTTTAAATATTTTCCCTACAGAACTTTGAGATTTTCTATAAAACTTTAGTAATCAAGACAATGAGAGATAGTGAAAAAGACTGACAAATATGTAAGGGGAACAAAATAAAGAGTCCAGAAATAGATCCACATCTATATGGGCATTTGATTTTTTTAAAAGATGCGAAAGCATTCCAATGAGAGATTTTTTTTTCAAAAATGGTTCTGAAATAACTTGATATCCACGCAGGAAAAAAGTGCACTGTGACTTCTATTTCACACTGCATACAGAAGTATACTTGAGTTGGATTACTGTCTTAAATATAAAATCTAAAACCATAAAGCTTTTAGAGGGGTATATTTTCATGACGTGGAAATGGCCCAATGTTTCTTCGAAAATATACAGGAAGCAATACCATAAAGAAATAGTTTACAAATTAGTTTTATGTTTTTCAAAAACACCTTTGTCACCTCAATAAATTTCAGTAAAAAAAAAGAGAAAGAAGGAAAGAAAGAAAGAAAGAAAGAAAGAAAGAAAGAAAGAAAGAAAGAAAGAAAGAAAGAAAGAAAGAAAGGTAAAGCGAGGCATATCCATGTCTACGGATATTAATTAAATTCTCTGAAAATAAAAATTTAGAAACACATTTCCAAACATGACACAGAACACACTGCAAAGAATCCCAGTAGCTGTGACTCTCATGTTTTGTCCTTCAGGCAACATCAAGCAGTGGTTCTGTCACTCTGCCAAGCAGCCAGGGAGCTGCAGGTACTGATGGAGATCCATGGCAAGGGCATGTCACCCGATTCTCAGGTAGGTACAAATGAAAAGACAGATCAAGGCCTTGACTGTGATCCTCTAGTAACTTACCATCCAAAATTCAAATGCTGGTATTTTCAATTCAAAACAGAATACCAACAAGTATGAAAAAATTAAAAAACAAATACGGGATCAAATATATGGTAATGGAAGGACAACTGACTTTGGGTGGTGAACACACAACATGATACATAGATAATGTATTACAGAATTGTACACCTGAAACCTATGTAACTTTACTAACCATTGTCACCCCAATAAACTTTAATTTAAAAAAAAAAAGAAATACGAAATACAAAATCTAATGCCCCAAAATGTGTAACTCTGACTCAGGCCAAAAAAATATTAGTTTGATGAGAGTATAATTTCTGACCTCAAAGGGAGCACAGAGTACAATTTATACAAAGTCACAGGCTAGAGAGGGAGGAATACCATGCAGATGTAAGCCTCATGGTTGCTCTTAAAAAGAAAAGTAGCTCAAGTTGGTGGGCAGGACCCATCCCTTTTGCAGCCAATCAAAACTCACCAATCTTTATGCTATTAGTACATTTTCATGACACTGACTATCAGTAGGGTCTGCAGTTTAAGCAAGCTGCCTCCTGTGTTCAAACTTATCTCTGAGCCCTTGTTTAGGTCTCTTTATATTCCACTCCAACCTTGTTTGTCTACTGTATTCAGGAAACCAGATTTGGCAGAGCTACGTTTTGATAAGTCATTAAGTCAAAACGGTTACAATTCAGATGATTGTCCTTTGTTTTCCTACTACTAGCAGTTATGTTTTTTGCTGGTGGAGACTATCACCAGGGGCTCACACATGAGAGAAAAAAGAAAACAACTGTATGTGTGAAGACATGTTAGCTGTAACACGTTATAAAACTGAAAAGCAAAACTCTTCCTGGTAAACGGTTTACAGGGTAGAGGAGAAGACCTCAAAGTACAAAACAGAAAACAAGCACAGTTTTTGAGTGCATGCGGGGACCACCGAGGCCAGTAAACTTAATTGAGTTACCTGGAATATGGTTTCTGACATGCATAGCTGAAGGTAGTCATAAGACTTACTGACTAAACATCTACCTTAGCAATGAAATAGACACCCAATGAAATAAGTCCTGAGCTGTGCCAGAGTGTTGAAGACGATAAAGTAACCTGACTGTTTTGCTGAGAAGGTGGAAAGTATACACGTTGAAGAAATGGAAGGAAATGGTTCTAAAATGAATTCTGCAATCTGAAAGAGAACATTGTTGAATAGGGGAAAAGATGAGATGTTTTTTCCCCTATTTCCAGTCTGCTGGAAAATCCACTGAAGGCCCCGAGTTCAAACTCTGTGTTACTCAAAACGATTTAACTTACATTCAGTCTTACCCCACAACTTCGCCTGCTATGAAATGAACACTTTGCTACTACATGCCTGCAGTGGCTTCTACTTCAGACCACCACGTTATCACCAATAACCATTTGCTCAATTGCAGCTGTAAATGCCTCACACAGGGAGAGATGTACTTTTAAGACTAAATAACACTCATTCTAAAAGTCTTCACTGAAAAGGGCTGATGCAAGGTTGCTGGTATTATTCCTTTTAAAGAGAACAGAAAACTGTTTCCTTAAAATGATGTGAAGCCTATTAGGAAACATGGTATCTTGCATGTACAAATATGTACGTATGTGGGTATTGGATGTGAAAAGGTATAATTAGGAAAGAGAGAATCTGCACCTACCTGATATTATCACTGTGCCTTAAGGAAAATCATTCTACAAATGTTTCTTGAAATGTGTTTACCTTTAAAAAGCTGTATCAGGAACTGTATATGAATAAACAAACACAGACACTGTGATCTTGAAGTTTACAGAATGACTTAAAGGGCAGGCTAACTTTACTAGCTCAGTTTCTTGCATAGTCTAATCTGTCAGTGAACACATGACAGATGAAGAGGATGGATATTCTAAAACCCAATAATGTTTATATTTTGTTTGGCAGGAAATCTTTCACCCATAATAACACATGGCTTAATCAAACAAGGGTTTACTTTTCCTTGCATTACTAGAAATATGGAGGGAAGTACTGTTAACATTGGTTCATCTCCTCAAGGATTCAACATCCCAACATATTTCCACTCTTCCACTTGGCCATTTCTACATGTTGAATTGTTATCCTTAGGCTCATTGCCTCATGGTTGCAACACAGTACAACTCCAAGCAACACACACATTAAAAGGCAAGAAAGAATAGGAGAGAGGCCAGCCTCTATCTCTGTACTTTTATTAGGAAGCAAAACATTCCAGAAATTCCTACTGACAAATATCTCCTTAGATTTCATTGGCTAGTATTGGATCATATGCCCACCCAAGTATGGAGGCCAAAGATACCTTACTTGAAATTCAGAGTCTGCCACCTTGTAACCCAAAAATAATCAGTTTGATTATAAAAGAAGGAGGGAATACTTAGATAAGTAACCAGAGATTCTTCCCATGTTTTAATACCCATTTACAGACTCTTTAATGGTATGGGGTTTTCTTACATTAATATTTTTCTGTTATTTTATTAGTAGAAAAATATATATTTTGGATTATTGACTCAGTATAGAAGATAGATTTGTACCCTTCTACATGGGCTGTGATTCAGCCATTGCACTCATTTTCAATTCTGGAAAGTACAAGGATAGGGTAGAGTTCTTGGTTATACGAGTATTACAACTCAAAGACGGGTCTATCCAAAATTTAAACCCATTTCTTCTGCTTCATTAACACTTTATGATAATCAACTGAGATAACTGTGTCCAAATGAGATATAATATATAATGTTCTATTCACTTTCTTTCAGCTATAATTAATGTACATAGTCACATGCTCACATGATTTAGGCAAATAATTCAAAAACTACTAAATGTGAAATCAAGACATTGGAACAAGAGGGTGTTATTGGTTCTATTTGTAATGTTTGTCTCAAAAACTTAGGGATGTATCCTTGGCCCCACTTAATGATCTACTATGGATTCAGCAAATACAAATTTATATAACTTGCATACAATCCAGTTGTATTTTCAGTCTAGAAAAACTTTCAGAATTAGACCTTTCTTTGAGTTCTACTCTCATTGTGTAGCCTCTGTAGACTATCAGATAATTCAAGGACTCAAATAATATTTTTTTTTTCTAAAATGAGAAAAAAGAACATTCTATTCATTTCAAAAAAGCAGCACATGACTATATCGCTATATATTAGCACTGGGAGTATCAATGGCAGCTGATACATGCCACAGTAAACACATTACTTAAAACAAGACAAAACAAAACAAAAAACAATGTTTATGTGAATCTGTTTTCCAGTTTTATTTAGAGAGTATCTTTTTCACAGTGGTTTAGAGTATCTCCACATTGCAGACAAAGTGATAAAGTATGAAACTGAACTATTACCTAACCTAAGTCCTTACCTTGGAACTTTAGTTTCACAGTGACAATAACTATTTACAAATTCAACTTAACCAGCAAATGCCTCCTCCAAGGTAAAGTTTGGATCCAGCATTTATATCACTCTGCCATATATAATACACTTCAGTAATGCCATGCTCCACTGTCAGTCAGGTGTGGACCTGGTGAATGAGTAGGATAATGGGACCATTGAAACTACACGTTATTTTAATATTAAACTCAGGCCTTAATCTGCTTCTGCCATGTTCTGAATGAATAAGGCAACCTGGATGACCTGGAATGATGCGCAACTAATATATATATATTCCTTTTTTAATAAGAGGTATTTCCAATTTCTCCATACTTCATAAAACAACTTCTTGCGTCAGTTTCATATAAACTCCCCAAATGTGCAGATTCAAACCATAGACAGAGCTAGAAAATATTTCAGAGTTGATCTATTTTTAAAGTTGAGGACAACTGTTAATGACTCGCTTGCAATTTGGGAGCAAAGCTGAACTTAAAATCCAATTCTTGTACCTAAATAATAGCTTATTTGTTTGTTTGTTCATTTTTTTACAACACAAAATTCAATTCGTAAAGGGCTAATTATTTGGTGGGATCTTATATGCATTGAAAACATGCTTAAAAGTTAACCAAATCCTTAATGTCAAATTACAAAAAAATGAGAGAAATTAAAGACAACAAATAATGGAAGTATAACATGTTCATGAATTGGAAGTCTTAATATTAAATTAATTAAGTGATCTTTGGATTCAATGCATACTAATTAATATCCTTCCAAGATTTTTTTGATAGAAATTCAAAATTTGTTTCTAAAATATGTATGGAAAAGGCCAAGGCAAATTTTAAAAAGAACAAAGCTGGACAACTTATCTACCAGAGAACAAAAGCTTTTATAAAATGTAGTAGTTAAGTCAGTGTGTTATTGGCATAGATAGACAACTGATCAATAGAAGAAAATAGAGTTAATGATTTTAAACATACATGTATCTCTATATAGTATATGTATACATGTGTATATGTCTATGTACATATAGCACATGGTATTAATATAGTCATCTGATTTATGATAAATGCATAACTTACTACACTGGAGGAAGGATATTCTTCTGAATAAATGGTAGGGGATCTAGTATAATGCACTGGAGAAAAGTGTATCTTGACTCCCGACCCTACATAAAAATTGACTACAGAGGGGCACAGATCTAAATATGAAAGGTAGCACTATAAAGCGTTTAACTATAAATAGCACAATAACTTTGTCCTGGAATAGACGAATATTTCTGAAACAGGACACAATGAACAATAACCATAAAATTAAAAATAATAAATTAAGCTATACTAAAATTAAGAATTTATGTTTATTCATAGATAGCCCTGAGACAGTTAAATGTCAATCCACAAAAGGAAAAAAAGATACACATAATACATACATCTGACAAAATATTAATATACAAAATATCTTAAATAATTCTTACAAATCAACAAGAAGAGTTCAGAAAATCCAATAGAAAAAAAGGGGAAAGTTTTTCACAGACATTCCATTAAGATATATCCAAATAACCTTAGTGTGTGTTTACTGAACACAAAAAGGGCTTATCTATATTACTCATTAGAAAATACAACGTAAAACCACAATATGGTACCATTTCAAACCTTCCAGATTGGCTAAAATGAAAAATACAGGAAGTACCAGTGTTAGACTGTGGAGAAATTAGAACTTTCATAGACTGCTGTTTCAAGTGGATATTAGTGAAGCCACTTTATAAGACTTTCCAATGGTATCTATTAAAGCTGAACATGTGCATAACTATTATCCAGCAACTCCATTCCACTCCAATTCTAATAGAAATAAATTTAAAATGTTTGTAACAGTAATATTTGTGATAGATGCCCCCCCCCAAAAAAAATCTACCAAATATCTACCAACAGAATGGATAAATTCTGGCCTATTCATACAATGGAATAATATACAATGAAAATGAATGATATACAACTATGCGTGAAACTGAGTAAATATCACAAACCTATTGTTGAGTGAAACAAGCCAGAAACAACACAATACAATTCAATTTATGCAAAACTTCTAAACAGACAAAACCAATCTGTTCTGTTAGGAGCAGGATTTAAGAAAATTCAAGAAAAATAAAAGAGTTCAGAATAATCTTAATTGTGCTCTTTTTGACTACAGTTTGCTGAGAAAGGTAAGTGTTAGAATTCATATCAGACAATTAAAATTTATATGATAATTAGCTAATGTCATACAGTCTCAATATTACTATTTAGAAGCTCTAATGTGTGAGTTCAGGTCCCCAGCTGGGACCCCATGAGTTCCAATGTTAGCTTTGAACAGGAAAGTAGCTACTTAATATGCATTTCTTTAACAGGGACAAAAGCAGAGGAAAAGTATGTGAACTAAATGCAGCGCTTTTGTATATATCTTTAAAATAAAGAAATTTCTTATGCAGAAAGCAGGATATGTAGAGTTTAAGCGCTCATTGTCTGAATGAGTTTCATATGGCCTAGTGCCTAAGTTGGAGTATCGTTCATTCTATTTACTTTGCAGGAATTCCATTAAAGCATGCTTCACTAACCCATATTTCATCATACTTAAATTATGGTTGCATCAGGAAACGGCTAAAGAAAAATTAACCTTAAGTATTGACTCCTCATGAAAAAAATAAATTTGCAATTTAAAGAAACTACAGAAGTTATATCTATGGGAGTTATTAGACATAGCATTGACTTGCCATTCCAATTGATCATTTTAATTGCACCTTCCCAATTGGTTCA
Organism: Rhinolophus sinicus; assembly: GCF_036562045.2. Lineage (NCBI taxonomy): Eukaryota > Metazoa > Chordata > Mammalia > Chiroptera > Rhinolophidae > Rhinolophus > Rhinolophus sinicus. The sequence goes on along the minus strand of NC_133751.1, from coordinate 142,663,603 downwards.
AGCTATAATTTAGAATAAATAATAGATAAAGTCCATGTACATGCAGATCTGTTTTATATTTGGGTAATTTTTCCATGTATGTGTGTGCATATGTGTCTTTGTGTGTGTGTTTCCAGTAAAGAACTATAGAAACCATTCCTAATATACATGAAATATGTTAAATTTTCCTCAGAAGTCTTCATTTTAAGATTTATTATTTTGAGATTAAAATCCTCGTCAAAGGAACAACTCCATGTAAATGCAAAAAGTTATTATGCAAAATAATAGAGGCTCTATGTACTTTGTAATAATACTTTACATTAAAAAATATTCATTAAGATTACCATATATACCCACAAAAGGTAGTATAAAGAATGTGTTATTATTTACTCCAAACTAAGGGGGGGAAGACTTTTTAAACATTAAGCATAATGCGAATATGCTGTAGAGTAGAAATTCAAGAAACACCCCTTTTTTTCATATGATTAAACTGTGTGGCACATTAGGAATGCCAATTAAAGTTTCAAATCACATTTTTGGAAACAACTGTCAGTGGCATCCATCTTCCGCTAAAGCAACAGCTGGGAAGCTGGCAGCATGGTACCAGGTTTTTGGACACTCTTAGGTAGACTAGCATAAGCTTTATGTTCCCCTACTCCCCCCAAAAAATAAGTCTCCTAGAATTTTTTTCAACCTACTCCTACTATACTTCTTTTTTTTTTCTTTTGAAACTTCACCACGGTTTTATATTATCTTCAAATTTAAAGGCTGACCAACTGCATCTTAGTCTTAGCTTTTTCAGAGGAACTTTGGACAAATACAGAAGCAGCTGCCGCTCATCAACAATTACATAATTAGAGAGGCATTTTTCAGTCAATGTCAATTAAGACCCCAGTAAAAAAAAAGGGGGGGGAGGTTTGCAAACTAGCCACTTGAACACAGAATCTAATGAATTAGAGGGGACTATAGATAAATCCAGTCTCTTTTCACAGGACAGAAACTCAAATATTTGATAACATCTGTGATGGTTAATTTTATGTGTCAAATTGCCTGGACTAAGGGATGTACAGATGGCTGGTTAAACATTATTTCTGGGTGTGTCTATGAGAATGTTTCCAGAAAAGATCAGAGATTAGTATTTGAATCAGTCGACAGAATAAAGAAGGGCCCTCTTCGCCAATGTGGACAGCCATTATCCAATCTGTTGAGGGCCCAAACAGAACACATAGGCAGGGGGAGGGTTAATTCTCTCTCTCTCTTCTTGAGATGGGAAAAGTCCATCTTCTTTTGCCGTTGGATATCAGAGTTCCTGGTTCTCAAGCTTTTGGACTCTGGGACTTAGACACCAGTACCTCCCCTCACCCCTTTGGGTTCCCATCTGTCCCTCTCATCCCTTTCCTCTGAGTTTTCAGGCCTTACCCAACAGAATTATACCCCTGGCTTTCCTGGTTCTATTGTACAGATAGCAGATTGTGGGGCTTGTCAGCCTCCATGATCTAATGAGCCAATTTCTATAATAAATCTCCTCTTACACCTATACATCTATATCTATCTATATTTATATATCTATCTATATCTATATTGAGTGTGTTTCCCTGAAAATAAGAGCTAGCTGGACAATCAGCTCTAATGCGTCTTTTGGAGCAAAAATTAATATAAGACCCCATATTATATTACATTATTATATTATACTATATTATTATATTATATAAGACCCAGTCTTATAGTAAAATAATTTTTGCTCAAAAGATGCATTAGAGCTGATTGTCCATCTAGGTCTTATTTTCGGGGAAACACGGTATATCTATATCTATATCTATATATGCATCCCATTGGTTCTGTTCTGTGGAGGACCCTGAATAACATAACAATTCAGCCATAATTTTGATCTTAACTTATCATCCTGGTCTTCCCTTTTCCAAGCTAAACATTCTCAGCTTCTTTAAGCCACCACTTGTCAGAGGATGGCTGTTGCAATGATCCTGATAGTACCAGCACTAAATGTAATCCCAGAAAACTAAGGTCTAGACTTCTTACCATGGTCATCAGAGATTCAGTGGAATAAAAAGAGAACGCGTCCTAGTGGGAGTTAACCTAACCTAGTTAATTACAACCAACAGACAATCCTTCCCTGGGACTTGACGGTTACCACTATGACATTATTTCCTACATAAACATGGAATGCCTGAGTTTAATGAGATATTGAGACATCTAGTGAAAACACATATGGTTTAGACACCAACTTTAAATGCCCTGTTCAATAGCAGCACGTTATGTTTGTATAGTGCTTTCTGGTTTTCAAAGTGCATTCTAATCTCAGCTGTGAGGTCAGCAGGAGTTATTATTAACAATATATAGATGAGAAATGAGAGTTCATGGAGGTAAAGGAACTACAGATTCTCATAGCAGATGAGGAATGAGACAAACCCTCCACCCAGGATTTCTTCTCGTGCTCAATCCTCACCACACTTTGCTGTCTCCTCATGTCATGGAGGTATAAGAATGCACAGATGCCTGTGGAACATGCTTTAAAGGACACGTAGGAGCCCCATAGCTGCAAATACCACCTTTGTGAGCTGAAGACTCCACAATAGGGATCTAGTCTTGCAGGGTTTAAAAGCTTTCTAACTTTTTAAGGATGACTTTAAAATTAAAAATACAACAACAAAAAGAATCTTTAATCTTACATCAGAATACCTTTTAGCAGGGAGACAGTTATAGGAGATACTAAAGGACACCAAAGACAAATTTCGCTGTTTTACTTTATGTTCTGGTACTAGATTTTGATCAGTCTTAGTTCTGTTTTTGTTGTTTTGTTTTGCTTTCCATTTGACAGTTAACAATCAGTTTCATTTTTTCACCTCTTAAAGGATGTCCTAGTTTATTTTTAAAGATGCATTTTAGGTTTTCATTGTGATAATAATTATCATGAAACTGCATTTATTTTCCATCTATTTTCAAAATCATTTCCCTAAAATCATGGACTTCTTCAGTAAGTTAAAAACAAAACAACAGTGATCTTATTGACATGGTGAAAGGCAAAAGAAAGGTGAGCAGTATTCTCAGAATTTCAAATGATTCCACAGTAACACCAAAACAGGGAGTCTATAGACATCCTGCAGCTTTGAGTAAAAACTTTGCTTATTTTTGGGTATTTTTATTTCTTGTTTCTACTAGGGTTGAGTACTTTGTAAGTAAATCTAGCTGTAAATAATTGATAACTAAGCCCTAAATGTTGAGAAAGTTTTGACTTGATGTTTAAATAAGACTTCTGGCTGGTTGCTACACAGAGGAATCTGTTCAATTCTTCCTCAAAGCACACCAGTTACCAGAGTTACCAGACTCCTATTAGATTAGCTTAACAGTCAAATGGTCATTATAAGAGCCTCAGTCTTTAAAAATTCAGCATCTTATTGAAATATTAAACATTTGTGCTTCTTTCTTTCTGTTTTTCTGCTATGAAATGTTCCACCAGAGCAGAAAGTTTTAAAATTTGTATAATTTGTATGTAGACATATTAAAATTAGCTGTGAATATTAAATACTTGCACTCAATTTGTGTTATCTCATGTAAGTGATAATACTGAAATAATCCTTTGGGTTGTGTTCTTTTTCTGCATAAAACTGTGTTCAAGGTTTTTTTTTCAGGAAAAAAAGAAAACCACAAATAATTTACAAGTGATACTTGAGAAAGTATACTACCTGAAAATGCATAAGTCACTATCCTGGAATAATTTAGAAGTGATTTCTTCTATAAATGTTTAAATCTATACTAAAAATGCCACAGTAGTTGCAGAAAGCCTGCTTCACTTATTTTCTAAAAGAAGACTAAAGAGAAATGGAATCCCTGCAGAATGGAAGTGGGACTCGCTAATATGCACTTTTATTTCCCATAAGTGGCAACATTGCTAGCAATTAAGAACAACAAACAGCCAACAGAAAGGAAAAAAAAGGCAAAGCAGAATGTTTATTATTTTGGAAGGTTCATCAGAGAATGCTTTTATGTCAGGGGAATAAACAGTGCCACCCAGGCAGGGATGTTTCATTGCTTCCAAAGGGGCCCAGCGATACTGTATAAAGTTATTAAAATATTCTTATACATTGGTCTTCATTGCTACAGATAAAATGACAAAGGTGTGGTTCAAGCATGCTAAGTGAGATGTAGGCAAATTGATGTTATTTGGAGTCAATGGTTTTATTAGGATTCAGTATTCATCTCAATAGGAACAGAGTCTCTTTATGAAAAACATGAACATATTACCTTTCCATTTTATAATTTCAGCAGGAGGCTTTCCTGTTCATTTGGTTTAGTAACAGAGAAACTTGAACCTGTTTATTTTTTAGCTCCCTTTCTATGGAGTTAGGAGTAATTTTACTATTTACAGTCCTGATTATTAGACAGAGAAGTTCTTTCCTATTGTTCAGTAGGATATTATCCAAAATTTGGTAAATCATTAGTGAGCCATTAACAGGTCTCTAGTGATCATTGTAATGATTCCTAAATTTAGTAATTATACAACTTAGGTCTTCAGTGGAGAGCAAGGCCCAGTACTGCAACATCTCTCTTAAAATTTTTAACCTGAGCTGTATGCAATACAGATCATTTCCTACTCATAGAGATTTAACAAAAGACATTACTTCTGACTTGGCTCCCTGGGAACTGTCATTTCCCACTGAGTGAGATCTAGAGCACTAGAGAGCTAAGACATTCAGTGAGACCAAATCTCCTCCATGCAATTAAGATCCGTTGCATTTTTCTCTCCGGCTCCCACTCACTCCTTTATGTATTGTGGGAGGTCCTGCCATAGGTGAGAAAGTAACCAGCACAACTGATACTCAACAGAGCAAGGGTTTTCTTTGCATTTCCATCTCTTCTTAATTCTCAAACCTTTATTACCAGTGAAACACTTATCACTGCCCTTTCAACAATATTTGAGTAAAAAGAATACTCAATATCCCAAAGTTCTCTATCTAGAAAACCATCCCCTGGCCCTTTTCCCTATATGTTTGTAAAATAAAAATACTTCAGCTTGAAGTTGTGGCCACTGTCAACTCTGAGAGCCAAGCCACGAATAGGACAAAACAAAGAGAGATAAAATAGGGAGCTAAAAGGTAAACCAAAAACCAATAGTGAATTTTGGGGTTGAAGGTGTTAATGTAAGGTGAGAAAAGAACAATGGATGGATTAAAGACTGACGGTCCAGGACCGAGTTCCCAAGCAGAATGAGCAAATACTCTGACCCCAAACTGCTGAAATGCTTTACATCAGCCATTTGATTTTTGAAAAGTTGACAAGTAACACATGCCAAAGAGTAGAGATGGAATTATAGCCTTAATTTATGTGTTTTCAAAGTACATTGTGTTTAAAGGACTACAAGGCACCAAAACCTGTTGGGAGAACGCAAGGCTGCAAAGCCATTAGCATCTACCATTTAAAGTTGTTAAAAGGCTGTATACCAGTCACAGCTGAGAGAGCTGCTAATACACTGTGGAGGGGCCAAAGCCAACAAAAACCCAAGGGAGCTATCTCTGAGGCTCTGTATTTCCAAGGACAGTTTGTTCTAGACTTCATTCCCAGATCCAATTCCTGCCGAAGCCATTGGTAGCAATTAACAGTAGGCACACAAAAATACCCATGATTATATTTAGCCATTATAGACTAATAAAGATCGGTTAAAATAATAAATTGCACACATCTCAGTGAAGTTAACAACTGAGCAGTATGAGCCCAGCAACTGGATTTTGAGATGAAACCAATGTGAAATTCTGAGCCCTTCTGTTCCTTGCAAGCTGATAGTTCACTAAGAGCAATGCGCCCAGAGCCATGGTGGAAAGAAGACAGAAGTTAGACAATGATAGGGAAAATGAATTACTTCAGGCACATATTTTGTATTCATGGATAAACTAAAGCAATAAGGAATGTGAGATTTCCAATTGGCATTTGAAATTTTAATTAGCTCCCAATTAACAGCTTATGGCAATATTCCTTACCACTGGCGTTTGAGAAAAGGTATAATGAGGGACACTCGAAGTGAATGAAAGGAAGGAGGTAAGGGCTCAGTATAAAGTAGTTTTACACTGTTTCTTGATGATCTAGAGTCACACTAAATAGCAGTAGGATGAAATAGACAAAGCTTAGAATCCAAAGTGTGGGCATTCTTGCTTTTAGCTTTCGCCATTTTCACTTTGCCTTGCTTCATTTAGGCTGGTGGGGGCTCTTGGGAAGATTGAATGGATACATTAAATACTTTTAATTTAGCACTCAATTGTTATCTTGTTTCCCCTTCCTTAATTATAACATTGCAAATTGTTTAAGCTTAACAGTTCCAGAGTTTCATCAATTCGAAAAAGAAAAAAAACAAACAAACATAGGTCTATGGCCATGATATATTGATTACCTTTAGAATAGTGGGATATATGGTTTTCAGAGCCTAGAGGTGCACATTAGAATGTGGTCTTCTTGAGTATGGGAAAATAATGGGAAAATTTGGGGGTATATGGAGAAATAGTTGAGTGAGTCAGGGCAGGACTTTATTATTCAAAAACATGATATCCATATATACCTACATATACAGATAGAGACAAAACATGATATCAATCTATCTCTATCCATTTATATGTGGATAGATGGATAGAGATAGAGATATAACATGATATCTATCTCTATGTTTATCTATCTATGCCTATAAAGTTTTATTTAATTACATAATCGAAAACTTACTTTGAGAACTCTGTGAACTCTATGATACAGGCCTCCAGATTTTTCATTTGCATGTGGAGGCTCTTCTAGGTGAAAAAGCAATGAGGATTTTGGTAATGATGCATGACTTCTACCTCAGCGGAATTATCAATCCTAAATGAAAAAGACAACCGATGTGTCTATATCTGTGGAGGAGTGTCCCAGGCTAGCAAGAACTCACTATGAAACAGGAAACATGTAAGAAATGTGTTCCAGGATACAGAAACTGCAGGGAGAAGTGATGTTCCAGTACAACTCTGGTGTCATTCCATGCCTTATGCCCAGTGCCTAGGAATTTTCCCCAAGATGTAGGGATGGAGCCCTAAATATTGGGAGAAGTCATTTGGAAGAGAGCAAGGTATTTAGAACAGTATTCTTGCTATAGAAGAGGAGTCTTCTTCTCTTCTGTAAGAACTTCAGAGATGTTGGTAGCCAGAGAATAGAAGTGAGACCAAATAATAAATTTTGGAAAGAAGGGAAGTTGGAGATCTAAGTGATGGCACCAGAACTGTCAGGGTGCTAGCAGTTTTTGTTTAATGTTTAATTTAACTCCTGTTGACCATGGACATAGAAGGACACCACCTCTCTAGGGAAGCACACAGAGCCATGAGAGACAGAGAGTGACTAGCAGGAAAGAACTGACTCCAGCCAACTGGCATGTGAGAGACACTGGGGTATCAACACGGAGGGACGGAATGCAGGAATCAGGATGTCTGTACCTCCAATGGTGTTCCTCAGAGGATGATGGAGAATCCATAGCACAGTGATGGCTGCTCAAGCTTTATTGGCTCTCAAACCAATCTGTCCGTGGAAATAAATAAGGGTAGACTCTATTTCATATAAAGTCGAATGTTAATACATATTTTATCTTCTATATGCATAAAAGATAAAAGTGTGTGATAATGGTTCTTGTTCCAGTTTCACAAATGATAGCATTTTACCAGCTAATCTTTAACCTATATATCTCAAAAACTTAAATTCTTTACCCACCAGAAATCTTGGTTCATGCCATGAACAGAGTGTCTGGAGTGACTCATCTATATGACGGCCTTGGTAGTACTTACGCAGTTGGACACAAATTCCCACAGCACAGACTGCTTATTTTGTTAGCCTCCACCCATCTTTTACAAGTAGGTTGAAGTGGATCTATTTATTTAGCATTTCCCTATGGGGCAGGATATGACTGCCTTTTAAAATCGTGGACCACTTGGGGATCCAGGGAGTTCTGCCTGGGCATCTCAAGTGTTAGCTTCAGTAATTGATACCGACTACCTGTCACTGATGGTAGTTTTCATATGTGATAGTAGAAGAGATGACCATGCATGAAAGCTGTCTTTGTGCCCTTTAATAAAGACCCTTTCATATAGTGTACCTCAAAGTCATATGTGAGTGCATTCAGAGATAATCATGTAATAGGTGCTGGCCTCTGATCCCCCGCTCACCTGTGGTAGTACAAGAGGAACAGGTTTTAAAACAAATCACCAGGCCAAAGCCCATAGAAAAGCCCAATGTCTTATCTACTCTATTCAACCCAATAACTTATTTTCTATTTACAATAAATACATGAACATGCTACAACTCCAAAAATATGATTTTTATTTTTTTTGTAGATGAAAAGCTTATTCTATTATAGTGACTCTTGAGCTTTGATAAGAATCAAGGGGTAGATTGGAGACAGATTGGAATGTTTTTTTGTTAAGGGCCGAGATAGGAGACATGAAAATAAAAATGGATTTATTAAATCTTAGTGAGTTTATTCTTCTTTGAAGAATAAATTAGTAGTTTCTATCAAACAGCAAGCCATAATTTCTGGAAATGTCATGTGCAATAACTGTCATATTGAAATAATATAAACACTGGACTTCTAATTAAAGTACTTTTTAAACTGGCTAATAAGAATTGCCAATTATTTTTCTCAAGATTTTATGACTTTTTCCTAGATATTTTACCTCTGAAGTTTCTAAAGAAGGAACAAAAATCATAATGTAATTGTCTATCACTTCAAAAATAATCACAAACCATCAAATAATTTTATTCTTCATTTCTAGTGGCATCAAAAGTAATTGGTGTTTGTAGAGATAGTGGCTTTTTACTCAAAATTTCAAAAGGACCACTGTGATTATAATTTCCTTTCTTTCTAGCATGCAGGAGGATTTCACATCCCATCCACCTGAAGTTAGACATTTGCCTTGGCAAATAAAATATAAATTAGAATATGAAGTCTTTAACAGCCAGTGCACAATTCCCTATGTCCTTTTTAACTTTCACAGCAACCAATGATAATCAAATGGATGGATTCCTGTTAACTTGCATTTCCGAGTCAGGAAAACATGGAGCAGAGCCCAGAGTTGAGCCGTGAGGGACAGGAAGCACTCGCGAGCAGCAAACCTTGGTTGCGTTACACCACTGACAATTTGATTTTATTTGCTACTACTACCTGAACTTCTTTTTCTTTTTTTATTAGTTTCAGGTGCACAAGACAAAGTAATACTTAGACGTTTATCATTTATATCCCTCACACTGTGTGAACCCCCCTCCCCCCATCCACTATCCCTGTGACATTGCACAGAGCCATTACATTTCCACTGTCTCTATTCCTAATGCTGTGCTCCACTTCTTGTAAGTATATACATACACACACACACACACACACACACACATATATATAGTGTGTATATATATATATATACACACACACTATATATATATATATATATATATATATATATATATATATATATATATATATGTGTGTGTGTGTAGTTGATATTCATTATTGTTCAGCTTCAGCTTCAGGTGTACAGTGCAGTGATCAGGCATCTACATCATCTCTGAGGTGCTCTCCCTAATGAGACAAGTGTCCGTTGGATACCCTACAAAATCTTTACAACATTGATTACATTCCCCAAATTAATTTTCAGAACCCCGCAGCAATCTTGTGGTTACTGACTGTTTTCTAATCCCCTCACCTTCCCCCTTATCCCCACGCCCCTCCCATCGAGCAACCCTCAGTTTTTCCTCTATGTCTCCAAAACTCTTTCTGATTAGTTCATTCACTTATTCTTTTCTTTAGATTCCACATATAAATGAGATCATATGGTATTTGTCTTTCTCTGTCTGACTTATTTCACTTAACATAATGTTCTCTAGGTCCATCCATGTTGTTGCAAATGGTAAGATTTCTTTCTTCTTTAAGGCTGTGTAATACTCCATTGTGTAAATGTACCATAGTTTCTTAATCCAGTCATCTACTGATGGGTATTTTGGTTGTTTCCATGTCTTGGTTATTGTGTATAGTGCTGCAATAAACATAGGAGTGCATAAAGTTTTTTGAATTAGAATTCTGGATTTTTCCAGATAGACACCTAGGAGTAGAATTGCTGGATCATAAGGTAGTTCCATTTTCAGATTTTTGAGATACCTCCATACTGTTTTCCATAGTGGTTGCACCAATCTGCAATCCCACCAACAGTGCACAAGGGTTCCCTTTTCTCCACATCCGTGCCAGCACTTTTTGTTTGTTATTTATTGATGATAGCCATTTTGACTGGGGTGAGGTGGTATCTCATTGTGTTTTTTATTTGCATTTGTCTCATGGTTAGTGAGGTTGAGCATTTTTTCATATGTCTGTTTGCCATATGTATGTCCTTTTTAGAAAAATGTCTCTTCATGTCCTCTGCCCATTTTTTAATTGGGTTGTTTGTTTTTTGGGAGTTGAGTTGAGTTTTTTATAAATTTGTGATATTAACCCCTTATCAGATATATCATTGGCAAATATCTTTTCCTATTCAGTAGGATCCCTTTTTGGTTTTTTGATGGTTTCCTTTGCTGTGAAAAAACTTTTTAGTTTGATATAATCCCACATGTTTATTTTTTCTCTTACTTCCCTTGCACAAGGGGATATAGCAGTAAAAATCTTACTCCAGGTAATGTCTGTGAAGTTTCTTCTTATATTTTCTTCTAAGAATTTTATGGTTTCAGATCTTACATTAAAATCTTTAAGCCATTCTGAATTTATTTTTGTATATGGTGTAAGGAGATGAGGTGGTTCAGCTTCATTTTTTTTGCATGTGTCTGTCCAGGTTTCCCAGCTCCATTTATTGAATAGACTGTCTTTACCCCACCGTATATTCTTGCTTCCATTGTCATAGATTAAATGGCCATATAGGCATGGATTTATTTCTGGACTCTCTATTCTGTTCCATTGATCTATATGTCTGTTTTTATGCCAGTACCATGCTGTTTTGATTACTGTAGCCTTGTAGTATGATTTGATGTCAGGTATCGTTATACCTCCCTCTTTGTCCTTATTTCTCAAGATTTCTGAGGCTATCCGGGGTCTTTTATGGGGCCATATAAATTTTAGGATTATATGTTCTATTGGTAGTTTCATAGCCATTGCGTTGACTATGTATATTGCCTTAGGCAGTATGGACATTTTAACTATATTAATTCTGCCTATCCATGAACATAGTATGTGTTTCCATCTATTTATATCTTCTTTCATTTCTTTTTCAGTGTCTTATAATTTTCTGAGTACAGCTCTTTTACTTCTTTGGTTAAATTTTTTTCCGGGTATTTTATAGTCTTGGAAGCAATTGTAAATGGGATTTTTTTTTAATTTCTCTGTCTGATGTTTTATTATTGGTATATGCAAATGCAACTGATTTCTGAATATTAATTTTGTATCCTGCTACTTTACTAAATTCATCTATCAGCTCTAATAGTTTCTTGGTGGAGTCTTTAGGGTTCTCTATATATAGTATCATGTCATCTGCATATAATGACAATTTTACTTCCTCTTTACTGATTTGGATGCCTTTTATTTCTTTTTCTTGTCTGATTGCTGTGGTTAGAACTTCCAGCACTATGTTGAATAGAAGTAGAGAAAGTGGGCAACCTTGCCTTGTTCCTGATCTTAAGGGGATTGGTTTTAGCTTTTCCCCATTGAGTATGATGTTAGCTGTAAGTTTATCATATATGGCCTTTATTATGTTGAGATATGATCTCTCTATACCCACTTTCTTAAGGCTTTTTATCATACATCGCTGCTGGATTTTATCAAATGCTTTTTCTGCATCTATTGATATGATCATGTGATTTTTATTTTTCATTTTGTTAATGTGGTGTACCACATTAATTGATTGTGGATGTTGAACCACCTTTGTATACCAGGGATGAATCCCACTTGATCATGGTGTATGATCTTTTTAATGTATTGCTGAATTCTGTTTGCTAATATTTTGTTGAGGATTTTGCATCTATGTTCATTAGAGATATTGACCTGTAGTTTTCTTTTTTTGTGGTGTCTTTGTCTGATTTTGGGATCTAACTGAACTTCTCTTGATTAGTATAATTACTTAACTTGTTTATACTAGGGCATGTATTAAAACACAGCTTTAATGTCAAACAAATTGGGTTCGAAATCCTGGTTCTGCCACTTTTTAGCTAGGTGACATTGCTAAAATTCCTAACCTCTCTGAACTTCCATTTACTCATCTATAAAAGGAATATTATGATAGCTGCTTTACAAGGTCGCTGCAAGAATTACAGTGGAGATACAAAGGACTGGACTTGTAGTTCCTAGCGTATCGTATTGAGCTATGCAATATATGGTGTCTTTTATTATAATTATCTCCTAGAGAATACTGTAGTGGAAGCTATTTCAGATTACTCATGATGACATCAAGTTCTAACTTGAGGCCAGATTTTCAGTTAATGTTTCCTCGAATGGAACCCTGTGTACACTATGAATGTTAGTTATAAGGCTACAGATTCAGGCCAAATTATAATAGCAATTTTTATAAATTTATTTCAGAATCCTGAGCTAAGTAATTTTGATAAATGACTCCTTCAAAAACTTGGCATTTAGTAGTGACTAAATATGGTTTAGAAAGCTGAGTTTAGAGTTGAGTAATTGTACAACAAAATTCCTATGGCAAAACTCAGAAAAAAAGGGGGCCTTAAAATATTGTTTTAAAGGCAGTTCTTTTCACTAATGGTGAAAGTGTTTCTTATTTATTTTTTCAATAACATCAAATCCAACTTCCAAGATTTTTATTCTTAAAGGAAACAGATTAAGAGTGAAAATAGAGTGAGAATAGTGATCTTTTGCAGCACATGATGGCATCGCTTTGGAAATTTGTACTCTTAGAGACCCCTGATTCTTAAAAATAAACAAATTCACAGTGGCAATAAGAAATGAAATGTATCAACTTGCTAATGTGACTGATCTATTCATTTACCATAAAAAGGTTACTTAAATAGTTCCCAATGTCTATGATAATTATGTTATTGACAAATTGATAACAGTGGTACAGGACTACGCATTGAATAAATGATCCAACACTGTTGGGTGGTTGCATGTCTACTATTGTCCAGCAGAGAAAAAATCATAAAACAAAGATTGATCTTCTAGGAGCTATAATATAATCGAGAAATTAAAACATATATTCCTTTTTCTTTAATGGTTAATGTGTACAGTTCAAATGATAACTGAACTCGGGTCCAAGAGAGATAAAATTATTTAGACCAGTTATTCTCAAAATGTGGTTCAGGACCTACTAGTGGTCACTGAGGTCTTTTAAGAGACTCACAAGATCAAACATATTTTCATAATAATGTCAAGATATTATTTTCCTTTTCACTTTTATTCTGAGTATATGTGGAATTTCCAGAGGCTACTTGAGGTGTGATGATACTACCTCTGTGACAGCTAATGAAATGTATACTTTTCTATTTTTGTAGTCTATGGTGTTCTCAGTAAATTCTAATTGGTAAATGTAAATACATAAACCTGTATAAACAAAAACTCTTTGGGTCCTCAACAAGTTTAGGACTGTAAAGAAATCCTGAGAACCATTAATTTACACTAAGTTACAGTCCTTCTATTTTTAAGGTTATTAGCAGATTATTATTTCACCTGATAAAATTTAAAGACTGAGTTATACAATAGGTTTTGAGTTGCTTATACATAAAATAAAGCTAACTTGATATATACCTAATCAAATGTATTATTGTTACTGTGCTGTGGAATAGTTAGAAATAGATGGTAGTTTTACTTTATAATCTCTCTCTCTCTCTCTCTCTCTCTCTCTCTCTCTCTCTCTCTCTCTCACACACACACACACACACACACACAAGACTTGTCTGGGAGAAGAAAGTTACTTCCAAGGTAACTGCAAAGACTATGGAATTTATATGCTCCTATTATCTAGGCTTTTTCTAGGATAAACTACAGGGAAGAAACATACACCAGTTGTTGTAGGAGGCCCTCTGTCCTCTATTCTACACCACTGTTCCAATGGCAATTACTTTTTTTTTTTCATTCAAAATAAAAATTGTCCGAAGAGGGCCTTCCTTACACATAATACAGAAATTCGAAATGTGGAAATAAAAATAAACTAGAGCTCCTTATATCAGAGAGGACAAGGGTTGGGTGGCAGCATTTGGGGGGAGGGAACTGCTTTAGCATACTGAAAAATCCACTCTAGTGCTGCCATATTTTTCTATATATCTGTGGATTTCTTCCTCTCCATCATGACAAAGAGTTTCTGGCATCATAATGTCATTTAATGTAGACAATTGTAATTCAGTTTTTAGTCTACTCAACCAAAAAGAAATTATAACAACCCCCACTGCCTTGAGCTCAAACATTCACTCCGGAAGTCCTCTGGCACTACATTCAAATCAAGAACTTTGGTCTGATCTAAATTCATGTTTCTGCTCTTCTAACATGCACAGAGTCCATACTAACACATATAGCTCAGGTATATGATCTCTCTTACAGATCTGAAATTGTAATTAGTAGCACGGAACATGATGGGATATGTCTCTAGTAATAGGCTCGGCTGGCTGCTGGTGGAAGAGGAGCATGAACAGAACTCGCTTTCCTTTGAAAGTTACCATCTCAAGTGAACTTGTCCTCAAGCAAGGCAGTGCAGCAGCACAGAGGCAAGGGTGCATGAGCCAATACATTGAGGTCTTGTGCTATCTCATCTGATAGGCAGAACTTAGGTCACATGCCTGTATCCATGCTCAAAGGAAGCTATGAAATGGAATTCTGGCTTCTATTTGAGGAGATGTGAATTAAAAAAAAAAAAAAAGTATGAATATTTCTCCAAATAGGGATGTTGGCTGACAACTACAAATATGATGAAGGTTCTACAATCCATCCTATTTTCCTCTATGCTATATTAGAAAGGAACAAAAACTGAAACATAAATTATATTCTCAAAAGGAAGTGAAAAACACAGTAAAACTGATGGGGAGGGATACAAAACAGGGTTCTATTAGAGAGATAAGCCTATTTCATGATGAAATCAACTGAATCTGTTCCCTCACAGGTATATTTATGTGCACACACATATGATTTAATGGAAATTACTGAGGAGTGGCAGACTCCTTTGTCCTTTCACTCAGTCATTAAATGTTAAAATGAAGCCATTTTACATTTAAATCATCTAATTTATTTATCTCTAGTTGAAATATCATTCCCACAGTTTAAATTTCAAGACAATTTTGTAGTGAGTTTTAATTTTTAAGATTATTCTTTATAGTGATCCTAGAGTTGGGACAGTAGCCTTTTGAGGTACATTTAAATAAATGATTGCAGTAAATGATATAGTCATCCATAAAAAGCACATGTATTTATAAAAGCTAATTGAAGAAAAAATACTGTGACAGTTGCTATTTTAAAAAGTTTGAGCTAAAATGTTGAAAAGAAATAGTGCTAAGAAAACAACT
The DNA here is from genome assembly GCF_036562045.2 of Rhinolophus sinicus. Taxonomy (NCBI): domain Eukaryota; kingdom Metazoa; phylum Chordata; class Mammalia; order Chiroptera; family Rhinolophidae; genus Rhinolophus; species Rhinolophus sinicus. The sequence goes on along the minus strand of NC_133751.1, from coordinate 142,648,141 downwards.
TATTGTTGTTGCAATATGCCTGTTGTTCTCACTGTTTTTCTCCCGTCTGTACCCATACCCTTTGCCACGCTACTCGGCTGTTTCTCCCATAAGAGGCAGAGGATATTTATTTCCCTGGCTCTGCTGATGGTGGGCTGGGCCACGTGACGTGCTTAGACAATGTAACATTAGCGGTTATGCTAGGAGCAAACGTTCAAAACGCATCTGTGTAACTGGGCTGGCCTCCTTGCACGTCTGATTTTCTCCTTGATAGCTGTTGGTCTTAGGAGAATGAGAGAAATGTGAAACAGACCTGGACCCAATCCATAGTTTGGAGCCAAGCCCAACAAATCCAGCCTAGATCAGCTGAATTCTATCAACTACAGATGCATGAATGATAAATAAGTGGATATTTTTGCATGCCACTGAGTTTTGTGGTGGGTTGATATCAGTGGCAATAGCTTTATCACCTTGTTACACAATGGTACCTCCATCAAAGAACAGCAATTTCTTCATAAAATCTCCTAGAAGTACTACCATGGCTCTTATGGACAAACCTAACGACCTAGTTAGGGTAGATAGTAGTATAATGTATATTTTTACAGGAAGAAAACAGAGACAGAGAAAAGTCAAGTCACTCTCCCAAGACTAGTCAGTGGGGGAATCATAATACGAAACCAACTTTTGACACCCAGTTCAGTGCTCTCTTCCAGATCCTACTATTTGTCAATATTTGTGTTAGGTATATGGTGAAAGAACAAATTTCTACACCAAATCAACATCTTCTGCTAAATCTACACATACAACAAAATATTTAGTACAGTCTAATACACTTCGCTGCTTTAAAGAATGCTGAAGTATGCAATGTTCAGCGGTTGGCATGACCATTCCAAAATTAACTCAATCAGTATAAATGACAGTAGTGCATTTTCTCCACGTTTTAGCTTACTGTTAATGTTTATCATAGGACTGTTGAGTGCATCCAAGAACTTACTCTGTGGCAGTCCTCTGGGATCTGTTTATTACGTTTATATTAAAATATATATACTGGAAAGATAATGCTCTGTTCTTATGCTGCAATAAATCCCTCGTGTGGTTAATCTGGGTGAAAATATTTGGGTTTCTATGGACCTAACTGCAACACTCCAGCCTACATTCGCTATCTGATTGGGAATGAGTCATTGGTTCAGACAGCATTTATATCCCGGAAAGGAGGGAGTTGCTGTTAAGAAGCAGACAAATGAAAATATTATTCCTTCCAAAAACAGTTCTCCAAAGTCACATGAACACTCAAACAGAAGCTACTTTGCCTACTTCATTATAATTGCAACAAGCTATGAAGCTTTATGAAGAGAGATTTTTTTACTCCATTGAAAACTGAGGTGCATTTGTACATTGAGAGGGAAGTGCATTGTGTTTTCAATGACAAAATTACACTCATGCCATTCACTGTGCATTGAAAGTCAGAATAAAATTAGAGGTAGTTTTGAGGATATTTAAGGAAACGTTAGTATGATGCCCAAATAAGATAATTGCACTTAGTGTCAATCAAGTGAATGGCTTATTTTCATTAACTATAATTTATAAAAAGTAAAAAAAAAAATAAAAAATCCGACTTAGTATGTCTACAAATAGTTTAGCATTTAATCATAAATTTTTGTAATTGGACTAAAAAAATTGCCCTTTATGAGTCAGACTGTTGAGTGATATTTGCATTTTAATGTTTTGGTAAGGAGAAAAAAGGATAGTTTTGAATAATATAATGCCTTATATGTAAAAGTCAGTCATTTCCTCTAATTCTTATTATGTTAACGTCTCTATAAGGTAAGTTTTTAACCAGAACAAAATGCACTGGTGCTTTTAAGATCTAATATATTGAAAATGTAATAAAATATTTGTGGGATTAGAAAAATGGAATATTTTATGTTAATATTCCAAGGAATATGTTAAAGTAATTAGAAACAGCCATTTTCATCAGGAATAATCTCTAGAGATAATCAAATCTAATTTCTTATTTTAACCTGAGGAAGCTGGGGCAAAGTGATTCAGGTGAATTGACTGCTACTCCATAGTAGTATAACCCATGTCCCCTCCATTGTTTGACATAGTCTCTATCTAAACAGAGTACACAATGGTATCTATGAACTATTTTTCTGATAGATGTTATAAAGGAAGTGCACGACGCAATTAATTCAATTTTACTTTCAGATTGTATTGATTAGGATAAACATAAATAAGGACCAGATGAGAAGGTCAAGAGGAAACAAATTTCAAGCACCATCACCCTATACTTAGGCAAAGAGAAATTCTAACTAGAGAAGTTTATGAATAAGCTAAATAAAATGAAAAGCAACTCTTCAAAAGCACTAAGAAAGGAAGGCAGGCAGGATGATAGCAAGGAAGGAAAGGAAGAAAAGAAGAAAGAATAGGAAGAAAAGGAAAGATGAAAAATCTGTACTAGAAAAATTATATACCCTTAGGAAACAGAAGCAAAAGTATGTAAATTAAGTTTATATCCTGTAGGAATGATAAAGAACTTAAAGAGTACAAAATAAAAAATAAAGCAAATTAAAGATGAAACTTACACCATTAAGAAATGACAATGAGATACAGTAAGGAGTAGAGTCAGTAACCAGATAGAAAGAATTTAGATAATGTTTTTCAATGAAGATGAAAAAGACAAAGATCACAAAGCATTTGGAAAGCATGTGTAAGGAAAACAGATGTCATACATTAACTCACATCATTTAATAGAAACTGTTATAAAGATGCTTCACTGTTGTTGAAGCTAAAACTCAATTTGCAAGTCCCTTGTTAGCTATTACTTGACTCACCTATTCATTCTCCCCATTGAAACATCTCCTTTACTTGGCTTCTGGGACGCACTACTTACCTTGCTATTTCACTGGCCTCTGATTCTCAGTCTCCTGGTGGTTCCTCCTTATCTCCCCAATCTCTTAAATTTGAGACACTTAGGGCTTATTCCCTGCTCTTTTACTTTCGCCTGTCTGGGCTTATTCTCCAGGTGTTCCCACCTGGTTTCAGGCCTTTAATTACTATCTAATTTTGATGACTCCAAATTGTATCTCTTTAAAATCGATCTCAGTCCTGCACATCAAGTCATATATTAATCATCCTACTTGTAATTTCCATCTTAACATGTTTAAAACCAAGCTCCTATTATTCACCCAAATTGTTTCCTAGGACAATTATGCCACTCAAGTTAATAGCAGCTCTATTCTTGCTGTTTTTCAGATCAAAACTTACAAGTCATCCTTGATGTATTTAGTTCTATCACATTCCATATCCATTGCATTTATTAATCCTATTGATTACATACTCAAAATATATACATAAATTCATCACTTTGCACTACTCCCACTGCTCCCACCCTGGTCTAAGCAAGCCATCATCTTTCAGCTGCATTATCGCAATAAACTCCAAACTGCTTGTCACCTTGCCAGAGTGACAAAGGCAAGTCAATTTTAAAGTACAAGTCAGATTAGACTGGGAGAATTCAGGGTGGTATGGTGCCAGGAAAATTGGAAAACCACATGCAAAACTATGAAACTAGACTGCTATCTGCCACCGTATACCAAAATTAACTCAAAATGGATCAAAGACCTAAATGTAAGACCTGAAACAATACATTGCACAGAGCAAAACATAGGTACTAAGCTTATGGACCTTGGGTTTAGAGAGGATTTTATGAATTTGAACTCAAAGGCAAGGAAACTGAAAGCAAAAATAAATGAATGGGACTATGTCAAACTAAAAAGCTTCTGCAAAGGAAAAGATACCATCAACAAAACAAAGAGCAGCCAACTGAATAGGAGAAGATATTTGTAAACAACTCCTCCGATAAGGGGCTAATATCCAAAACATTTAAGAACTCATACAATTCAAGAACAAAAAAATAAACAATTCAATTTAAAAAAAATGGGCTGAGGACCTGAACACACACTTCTCCCAAGAAGACATACAAATGGCCAACAGATATATGAAAAAATGCTCAAATTCACTAGCTAGTAGGGAAATACAAATCGAAACTACAATGAGATACCACCTTACACCTGTTAGAATGGATATTATTAACAAGACAAGTAATAACAAGTGTTGGAGAGGTTGTGGAGAAAAAGGAACACTTGTATACGGCTGGTGGGAATGTAAACTGATATAGCCACGGTGCAAACAGTATGGAGGTTCCTCAAAAATTAAGAATAGAATTACCATATGACCCAGCAATCCCTCTTCTGGATATCTACCCAAAAAATCTGAAAATATTTATCTGTGAAGACATCTGTACCCTTGTGTTCATTGCAGCATTATTTACAGTGGCCAAAACATGGAAACAACCAAAATGTTCTTCAATAGTTGATTGGATAAAGAAGATTATATATATATATATATATATATATATATATATATATATATATATTGTGCTTCCCCCAAAATAAGACCTAGCCAGACAATCAGCTCTAATGCATCTTTTGGAGCAAAAATTAATATAAGACTCAGTCTTATTTTACTGTAATACCCTGTTTCTCCAAAAATAAGATCTAGCTGGACCATCAGCTCTAATGTGTCTTGTGGAGCAAATATTAATACAAGAGCCAGTGTTATTTTACTATAACATAAGATATAAGACCCAGTCTTGAATAGAATAGAATGTATAATATAATATAATATAATATAATATAATATAATATAATATAATATAATATAATACCTGGTCTTATATTAATTTTTGCTCCAAAAGACGCAATAGAGCTGATTGTCTGGCTAGGTCTTTTTTTGGGGGGAAACACAGTATAAGACCCGGTCTTATTTTACTATAATATGAGACCTGGTTTTTAATATAATATAATATAATATAATATAATACAATACAATACAATATAATACTGGGTCTTATATTAATTTTTGCTTCAAAAGATGCATTAGAGCTGATTGTCCAGCTAGGTCTTATTTTCAAGGAAACACAGTATATATATCACATAGTGGAATGTTACTCGGCCATAAGACAAGAAGAAATACTGCCATTTAAGACAACATAGATGGATCTTGAGATTATCACGCTAAGCAAAATAAGTCAGACAGAAAAAGTCAAGAACCATATGATTTTAGTTGTATGTGGGATATAAAACTGAAAGTAACAAATGAACGTGACAAACAAACAAAACTGAGACACAGACAACAGTTTAGTGGTTACCAGAAGGTAAGGAGGGCGGGGAAGTGATAGGAGAGGGAAAAGAAGGTCAAATACATGGTGATGGAAAGAGAAGTGACTTTGGGTGGTGAATACACAATGAAATATATAGATGATAGATTATAGAACCATACACTCAAAACCTATATGATTTTACTAACCATGTCACCCCAATAAATTTAATATAAATAAAATAAAATAAAATAAAATAAAAGTCAGACCATGTTACTCCTGGGTTTAGAACTCTCAAGTACATTTGCATTTTATTCATATTAAAAGCCTAAATCCATATTAGTAGGACCTTTGAATCAATTTATGATCTGACCCATCATTACCTCCGACTTAGTTCTTCATTCCTTCCTAAGCATATGGAAGGTTACACTTCCCCAGAAGTTTCTTGGACCATGTGACTAGGTATAGGCAACGAAATGTGAGTGAAAATGATGTCACTTCTGGTCTAAGCCCCATCTAAGGATGTTCTTGTCTCTTTCTCTTGCTGTGGCAAATATAAAAAATATTATGTTGATTTAGGGAAGCCACAAAAATTGTAGAATTTATAATTGAAGAAAACACAGACAGAAAATCGAGTAGAAACCATACTAGGTTTTGTAAGCAGAAAAAAATTTAATGTAGGGAATTAGGTGCTTACAGAAACTATGTAAGTGCAAGAGGAGAAACAGATGGGAGAGACCACTACTAGTTTTAGGTTTTCCCCTATCATTGCGGTGTTGAGAAGAAAAAACTTGCTGTTACTACACTAGTTAGAATCATGGGAAACTATAAAACCTCTGAAATCACAGATTCCCTGCAGCAATGGAGCAAGTTACCTACAGAGAAACAAATCCTCACAGTTGCAGGAGCGCACCAATCTTTATTATGTCTAGCAATGGCTTCTCACACCTGTCTTTCTGTCTGTTCTTATAAGAGTTCATCTTGTTGGTAAAGTGTGGCAGAATTCAGATCCTTAGAGACAAGAGAATCTGAGAAATATGGGACATTTCAGCCCATCAAAAGAAGGGAAGATCTATAAAGGGATAAAGTTGCCAAGAAAAAAATTAGCACAGTTCCCTACTTCAGCTACTCAGCATCCGTATTCTAAGCATACCATCCTTGCAAACAAAAAATATCTAGAACAGCGTGCTTCTGTCTGATATAATGCAATTAACTCTTATAAAATAAAAATGTGTTTACTTCCTTCCAAAAAGGAGACCTCAAATGCTGTCCTCTGTGTGACGATTATTTCTTTTAATTTAGTTACAATCCACATTTATAAAAATACAATTTAAAAATAATCTACAGATTAAATCAACAATAACTTTATTATAATGGCAGGAACATCCACAACTACTAATTTCCTCCTTTCTGAAATTGAAACTGGCCAGGTGGCTATAACTGATATTTCATCTTTTGTCTCCTACCACATGTTTTGGGTGCCCTTACCATCAACGCAACTGGTCATGATTCTTACTTAGCAGACTAAATCAAATCTTCATTCCTGAAGTATAGGAGACTGGAGAGGACCTGCACGTATTTGGTTGCTGTGCAGAAAATAGTTAATTCTTCAGGCCTGAGACTACTATCCTTAGAAATGCCTGCTTGCACAGTTGGTCAGCCAGTGTCTGGGTACTTGAATTTTGGGGTAAGGTTCCCATCATTCCCTAAGAATGGCTCACTGTAACTAAAATGTTTGTTCAAACAATGTGGTGTATGCTGAATGCATGCTTTCCTTCTGGGAGTCTGGAATTTTGCAACATGTCTACAACCCCCCCAGTAAAAACTCTGGGCACTGAGTCTCTCTTAAGCTTCCCTGGTAGACAATATTTCACACTGTTGTTACAAACAATTGCTGGAGGAATTAATTGTATTCTGTGTGACTCCGCTGGGATCAGATTTGGAAACTTGTGCCTGGTTTCATTCTGCACTTCATTCTATGTGCCCTTTTGTCGATTTTTTTCTTTGTATCCTTTTGCTGTAATAAATCATATCTGTGAGTACAAGTATATTCTGTGTTATGTCTGTCCTCTTTAGTGAATCCTCAAACCTGAAGGTTGTCTCAGAGCCCCATACACCATTGCTGTAATCTTTTATTATTTAAAAAATTACTTTAATGCTTATTGTCCAATCATAGCATATTAAATAGTCCCTTTAAAATGAGGAGCAGATTTGTGAAAATTCTCTCTCATCTCATTATATTTAAGTTTTTATACTTGAACAAATCAAAGTTTAAGTCAATGACTTTTACAATATAACTGCAACTCACTTATATTAAGACAACAATTATTTCTAATGCCCCAGAGAGTTCCATTGTGTGCCATCCTGTCAATACTTTCCCAAAGGTAAACATTATTCTGACTTCTCACACCATAGATTAGTTGTGCCTGTTCTTAAAAGTTGTGTAAATGGAATCATATACGTACCTTTCTGTGTCTGTCTTCCTTCATTCATTATTATCTGTGAGATTAATTGATATTATCATATCTAGCACTAATTTTTAAATTTCTGTCAACAGACCTTAGGAAATTTTTATGAGGTCCTATATGTAGTTTGAGTATATGCAAAGCAACAGACATTGATGCATGGGATTCTAGAGTCACCTATACATGCAACTTCTTTGTACCTTTAGGAGCCGCTTAGCTGAATTTAAGATGCATTAGGTCTTAGGCTGCTATATATGTCCTATTTTATACCATAATGAGAATGATAATACCCATTGATGGTGAGCTTTTAGACCTCCCAGAACCCAGGAACGAACCTGAATCTTTCACAAAAATAGAAGAGTTATTTGAAGAAGAAGGCATGACTTCTCATTTTTTTCAGTCCAAAGGGTCTGTGTTGTGATTCTACTATTGGGTGTACAAGGGATTATAGACAGCATTTCTAACAATCATACACATTTCAAGTACCATTGGATCGATTGGGTGAGAAAATACCAGTGTAAAGCATCTTACACTGTATATAGGGCAAGTTTCAGAATTCTCGTCTTGCTCTGGAATCCTCTCAAAGCTGGACTAAATATTAAATGGATTGTAGAGCACACTCAAATATGCTATATGTTGTCTCTAAGATAAAAAAGGCCCACAAAACTTTTAGTGTTGGGAGTACAATATGCAACATTGTCTTTCACTTGAAAGCAATATGGCAACATGAGCCTTGCCATAGGATCTCTAGAAACTTCCAGAGGTAACAGCAAAGAGTTTTCATGACGCTTAATCTTCTCCACCCTCTGGCATACATGTCTCTTATAAAAACAACCAGGAAACCTGTTCATCATTTTCAAACAGTAAAATAACATCAATATCTTAGACCACACGTATTTCCCCAATATTTGTTGAATGGCAAGTCGATCAAGGTTGCTGGGTAGTAGATTAAGACAGAGTCCGAGGTAAGACTATGAAGGTGCATGGCTGTCCTGCCAGTTGAAAGCAAATTGCATCTTGTGGTCATTCCTAATCAATATAGAGAAAATAGCTTTTGGCAGATCAATAGCTCTATGCCAGGAACCAGAGCTCGAGTTGACTTAGGCCAACGAAAGAAACAACATTTGAAATAGTAGCAACAACTCAAATCAAGACTTGATTAAGTTTGTGATAACACATTGTCATTCTTTAAGAAACACGTTTTTCTTCTGTACTGGCCCAAAGGAATCATCATATACTCATACAGAACTTTCAAGACTTTGAAGATGACACCAATCTAGGGTATTTCCAGAGATGCACAAATTTTTTAAATTATTATGTACATATTATAACTACAATGCTCATATCCGAAGTATATATCTTGCTACATTTTAAGAACAAACAACATTTAACCAGCTTCCAGATAAACACAACAGTACTAGCACCTCAGAAACCCTCCTTGCACTCCCTTCCAGGCACTACCAATCCCAAAGGTAACTACTATCCTCTTCTCTAACATAATGGATGAGTTTTCCCTGTTTATATAATTTATACAAAAGGAATAATATACTATGTATACTATGTACTCTTTTGTATCATTCTTCTTTTGCTCAATACTTATTCATACTGCTGTGTGCAGTTGTAGATCTTTAATTTTCATTATTGTATAGTATTCCATTATGTAAATATGAGCCAATCTGCTATTAATGGGTGTTTGGGCTGCTTCTTATTCTTGGCTAATTCAAATAGCATTGTTTTGAAAATTCTAATACACATGGTCAGAGAATATCAGAATACATTTATGTTGAATAAATACCTAGGAATGAAATTTCTGGCTCATACATTATGTTCAGATTTACTAGCTATTGCTAAACAGTTTTTGTTTTTTTTTCCCAAAGTGGCTGTGCTAATTTTCATTATTATCATCAGTATATAAAATTTCTAGTTATTTCATATTCTTGCCAACACTTATTTTCTATCATTTTCATTTATAACCCTTTCGGTATGTATTTTCTATAAAAAGTTCACTAAAAAAAATCTCATTTAAAACATTAAGAAGAGAATAAAATTATTTAGTAATATTGGGAATCTACAAACTTATTAAAGTTAGAGAGCATGATGGTCCCTTAAGCTACTTATGTTATAGGAAAACTTTCTCCCATCAGAAGTTTCTAAGATAAGATCAGCAAACTTTTTCTGTAAAGGGCCAGATAGTAAATATTTTAGGCTTTGTAGGATATAACAGACTCTTGCAAATACGCAACCCTGCCACCATTACATAACAGCAGTCATAGACAATATGTAAATAAATGGATGTGGCTATGTTCCAATAAATCTTTATTTACAAAAACAGGTGGTAAATGATTTGCTGACCTCTACTCTAAGTTAAAGTAATAGTCTGAAAAGAATTTGAGGATTTTACTGAGATTAAAAGGAACAAAAACAACTGTGTAGTTACTTTAGCATATTTTCAACATTTGGGGATAATACTAATATTTATTGAGTATCTTTTATGTTTTTCCTAAATATGAAGTCATGAAAGGTAACTATTAATTTTTATAAGCTGGAATGTGAAAGGATATTCCTAAACAACATATCAAAAACTGCAATTTCTTCCTACTTCTTATTTTTTGTAACTTTTTAAAGCAATCTGTTCTTTTAGACAACATCTAAAGATATTCATATTTGGAAACTGAGAGAGAAATTCTTCTAGATATGCTAAATCATTATATATATGTTATATATGCTTCTGATGAGGTGGTGTTTTCCACTTGGATCCAAAATATTGTACTAAAGAGTTACTGAAGCTTCATCAGGGTAGAAGATTTAGTAAATTACTATTAATTGTTATTCTAGTGAAAACAGTGTACTGACATGAGTGAGGATCAAGCTACATAAACAGAAAAAATGTTAAAGTGAAAAATAAATTAAATGAATTCTGAAGCAGAGGTGAATATTTCTTTTCCTGACACCACCAACAATGAAATCAATCAAGAATAAACAAATAATTTGAGAGAACCATCGAGGACAAAATAAATGTGTGTTCTAATGATGTTTCACACCACTTGTCATCATTCTACATGGTTGAATGCTTAGTGGAGTTCCCTGACCCAAGTTAAATATTTTAATATGTAATGTAATGTGGTTCTCAAGCAGAAAAAAAAAATTAGGTTAATTACCCCCTTTGTAGCATTTAGTTGAAGTAAAATACTCCATTTTCCCCTATGAAGCAATGAAGAGTTCATGCATAATGGTAGTCAGAGCAGGCATAATAGAGACACAATAATTCAGACAAGCATTATGGAAATAGGCTAGGTACAACGAGCAATGCGAAAACAACATGAAGAAAACCTGTAAATTCACGTTAATAATTATCATAACAAATTTTGTCCCATTACGTTCACTAATCTAGCTTTTTCTTATCTATTATCTGGGTTAAAATTTAATTTCTCCCAGGCTATCTGTAAAATGATGTAAAATTTTTAAATAAATGTTTTGACTACAGTACTGGCCTAAGATACGACGTATGATCAAAAGATATGGTGAATGTTTAAATTTAAAAAAAATGTATTACAGTAAAAGACACATGGCCATTAATCCCCTTCAAAATACTCCCCCTTGCTTTGAACACAGTCATCTCATTGTTCTTGCCACTTTCTGAAGCAGTTCTGGAAATTCCTCATTTGTGAGTGTCTTTAGTTGCACTGTTATGGCTGCCTCGATGCCCTGAATCAATTCAAAATGTTTGCTTTCATGGTTATTTTGACTGTGGGGAAGAATCAAAAGTCTCACGGTGCCTGGTCTGGTGAATAAGGTCAATGAGGACACACCATAATGTTTTTATTTGACAGAAATTGCCGTACAAGAAGTGATGTGTGACTTGGAGTGTTGTCATGATGGAGAATGATTTATGACACACTTTAAGACACACCTCTCTCAGCCATAGCTCACACCCGACTAACTACACTGAACATGTTGAAACTTGTCATACACTGTTACTAAGGTTCAAAATGCTGCTTCCCATAATGAAGAGTGCCTTTCCATTGGATGGCACTCGGCAGCAGCATTCACCATGTTTTGTTATAATGGAAAGACTCCATGTCACCCATTGCTTCTTGTATGGCAATTTCTGTTAAATAAAAACATTACAGTGTGTCCTCATCAATCTTGTTCACCGGATCTGGCACCATGTGACTTTGGGCTCTTCCCCAAAGTCAAAATGACCATGAAAGGTAAACGTTTTCAATCAATTCAGGACATCGAGGCCGCCATGACAGTGCAACTAAAGACACTCACAAAAGAGGACGTCCAGAACTGCTTCAGAAAGTGGCATGGGATGGGATAACTGTGTTCGAAGTGAAGTATTTTGAGGGGGATTAATGGCAATGTATCTGTTACTGCAATATATTTTTTTAATTTAAACATTCACCATATTATTTGATCATACCTCATTTATATGAATCCTCATCGTGAAAAGGAAATATTAATATAAAACTTTAGTGAGAGCTGTTGATTTCACAAAGAACTCCTACTTGTTCATTTTTTAATGCTGACTTCCAGTTTCTAAGGACAGTGGTAGATGAATATGATGAATAATTGTTTCTTGTTACCTGCTTTTATCCATTTATTTGCTTCTTTTTACCATCACTGGTTTGAAATGAAAATACAGAAGTTCTCAACATATATCAAAACATTTCCAATTGAGGACATACAGATCCTAGAAAAGTAGTTACTCTAAAAAGATTAAAAATGATGGAAACTGGGAAAAGATATTTTTACCATTTAGTTCAAATCTTACATAATTAGATGGTACCCAGAAGCATAGAGGGCCTCTATGGAGCAGTGGTATAATTTGAGGGCCATCAAAAGCCAAGGGCATTTCTCTCATTGGCCTTATTATTATGTCTATCTACTCATTCCTTCCAGTAAAATGTTTCTAAGATGCTAACATTTGCGAATAATAATAGATCAGAATTAAAACAGACATTTGACATTGTATAGTATAATTAATTCATTAATCCCTTCAAAAACACTGAAAAATTGTTGAGAAAGATAATCTTGAATTTGATCAAGAAATATTTCTTGAAGTTAAACTTTCTAATGATGTGCATGAAAGCTGTACTTTTTCATAAAAATTCTTAAAGCTAAAATTTACTCTTCTAATTTCCACTAACTGATAATTATAACTTGTGATTATTGACCACTTATGATGTGTCAGACATTATTCTGGCATTTCACCTGTATTTTTCATTTTAATTCTTCCAATCACTTAATGAAGTTGTAGAAACTAAAGGTTAGAAAGTTCAATGACTTGCTCCAATTTCACACAACCATGGAATGCCATAGCCAAAATTTGAACCCAGATTCACTTGATAACAGAATTTGAGCATTATTTAGTATGCTGCATGCATTTCTGATCTACATAAAAGCATTTTAAGTATTTAAAATCAATTAATGGTACTTTTGTGATTCTCCCTCAAGTTAAGTATTCTCAGTTTAGTTGTTCTTTTTTTCCTAATCATCTACCTAGCTTTCATAACATCCTTTTTCCATTTGTGGAAGATCTTTAAATGTAGAAACCATAACTGAATATAATAATCCAAATGTGTTCTAATTGATTCAGCGCAGAGAAAGTCATGCCTTCCCTTCTGGTCACTTCATTTCTAATCAAGTTAGGCAAGAGTCTCACTGTTTTAGAACACTTAAGCCATGCAGTTCAGCCATGACAACATTTTCTGCAGTGTGTGTGTGTGTGTGTGTGTGTGTGTGTGTGTGTGTGTGTTTAAGAACCAAAAGTAGGACTGAACTTTTCTCCCAATTACATTATATATTATTCTACACATCAAATAATTTGACCTACTAAATATTTCAAGATAACAGCTCAGCCATATGTAACATTTTACATTATCCAGTCATATGCAAATTTCACAAGGAAGCCACTTGGGATCTCATCCAATCATTGGTGAAAATGTTGAATATAAATTTCTAAGGAACTACATTATCAATTTGTTTTGTATTTATTTATGTGAGAACAAATGTTCTGACTGTCTTTTGAGGACTGAAAAGTATGCATAGTTTGCACTGATGGTAGTATATATATGTGGACAAGTCAAGTAAAAAGTTGGAAACCTGAGCTGGAGATCAAGAGGGAAGAACTGATTTAAGAATCTATAAAAGTGATGGCTAAGTTACAAAATAGTCAAGAGAGTGAGTATAAAATGAGAGGTACATACTACTAAAACATTATATAAATCTAGATAATCAGAAGTAAGAAGAGAGGTTTAAAAATAAGAAACTGGAGATTCAAAGAAGAAAATCTAAAACTGAAACTAATGCTTCCCACTGCTAAATGCCACAAATATGGCAGAAAAGCAAATAGATAGAAATAAAGAAGAGTTTATGGGGCATCTATAGGCAAGCCACCAAACATAGTTCTCCAAAGAGAAAGATAATATAGTGCGTACTAGTGTATATGTCATGACACTGAATATTCACAATGAGGCTTAGTTGCTAGGGCAAGAATGTATAATAACCTTACTCAATAGAAAGCAGTCCACCCCATGCAAGCCTAGTACATAGGAGAAACACCTGGAAGACTGCATCAAGCATTGTTTCTTGAAACTGAGGATTGAGTGATAGTAAGTTACTTGTGCATGTGTGTATAAGAACTTTATGCTCTGTGGCATTTTAAGCCCAGACCATGTCTCTTGTGAATCAAAATCTGAACCATACCCTGGGTGTGGAATGAGGCTCAGATCCCAGCACTCAGCCACTAGATTTCACAGTGGGGAAGATCATGCTGACTGATGAAAACACCATTTTTAGTAGGATGTTGAGAACAGAAACCAGATTGCAAAGTGTCAAAGAGTAGGTGATGGGGGAGCAGAATGAGGAAACAGATAGTGAATGAAGATTACTGTGAGGAGGGACATTAAAGGGAGATTGAGAATGGTGTCACAGCATGAAGAGGAAAGTTTGGTTGTCTTTTTTCATTTGTTTTTATTTTGTTTTTGTCAAGGGATGCAGTCAGTATGAAAGAGGAAAATGTATTAAAGAGAGGAAATAATAGGTGGAATAAATTCCAGAGAAGATTAAAGGAAGGTAAGAGAAAATTTCAGAGAAGAAGTAGTAGAAGTAGTTTAGTCTCCCAGATATCTCCAAGACTAATATTACCAAGAAATAATCCAAGGTTGTAATTTTCAGCCCAGAATACAGTATGTACTTGGTTTATTCAAATGCCTGAAAAGTATCACTTATCAGGGAAATTTTACCAATTGATGTCAGGTGGAATCTCTGTAGGACTGAGGTATTGTCTTATTCCCCCCTTTACAAAGACTCTCTATGTCAGACAGGTTGGAGCATATATTCTAGCTTAAGCAAGAATTTACTGCAGTGTGTACTTCCTTAGGGAATTTGGTGGACTTGCATCTTTTTGTTAGAGGACTTGTCTGTATAAAGTTGTCTTCTCTAGGTCACAGGCAGGGTCCTGACCAGAGGCCTTGAAGGTAGAAAAGAGGAAACCATCTAGCTTCACTAAAGGCAGTTCTTGGCAAACTAACACACTTGTATCTGGGTTTTATGTACAATGTACCACTAATCATTGTTTTAATGGTGTAGACTCAGGGTAAAAATAGCAAATTGGAAAATTATTCATATACAGTAACCCTCTCATAAGAGTCTCAAGTGAGAGAAGAGAGCTGGCCTAGGAAATTACTGAATGTGGGTCATGTGGGCAGGGAGGTAAGAAAAAAATCCCATAAAGATAATTGGATTTTTCATGGTGATGTTTACTGATTCTGTAAACAGCAGTCTGAAAATGTATTTATTCATATTTAAACCAGCAGTGATCAAGTTTAAGACAGCCTATGGGCATTCTGTAATTCTTTGAAGGTGGATATGTGTTTCTACAGAGTTCACGTGGAGATGGAAATCCATAGTTTATGTTTTCTTAATACACATTGAGCATATTTTCACTCTCTTTTGTACAAATTCTAATCTGATCCTAGGAAATATATATGCTGTTTACTGCATTTTATTTTTAAAAATTCTAAAATATTTTTTTTCTCCAGTTAGGAGCTGAAAAATTTTTTTCCTTAATTTTCCTTTTGGGTTGTAGAAAAAGACATTTATTTTCTCTATATATAGGACAAGAGACAAAACAGCTATTATCTTTCCACAACTCTACTCCTCATTTATCACACGACATAACATTTACCCACTTCACCCACAGTGTACTGCACTCATTCTATTTTTAAACATTTTTCCCTTCTTTTCCTATATTTATTAATTATTCATCCATCTATTCATTCAACAAGTAATTATTTAGTGCTTTCTTAATGAAGATGAAACATGGTCTCTACCCTTAGTCTTGTGGGATAGAGATACAAGAACAGATAATATACAAAACAACAAAACCTAGGGCCAGAGATAAATACTACATAAGAGAAAAACTATGTTATGGAATTCAGAATAATGAAGGATTGTATTGGAATGGAATTGTTTTTGCAGATAAGGAAGTGTATCAAGGAAAGTTTAATCAAAATTCAAGAAAGAAACTGAACTTGGACCAAGATTGAAGGATGAAAGATGGAGTATGGGGATAGGGAGACACTGAGGAAAGAAAGCACATGAGAGACTCTGCCATATCATATCTCGAATTAAAAAATGCACATAATAATAATTTGCAGACTTGATATGTTGTGGTCTGGATTATTGTAAAAGAGTGATACTACTAGTAGCTTTAAGAAAAGGTGGAAGAGAGATTTATGGAAAGGAGGCTCTTGAATTTGGTTTTGAACATACTATACGTAAGTAGTATGAAGGGTAACCAGGTAAAGACAGTCTGAGAAAAGGACTGGAATTAGACAGATTTGTCAAATTGAAGATACAAAATAAATGATATATGTTATCTATAATATGTGTACATTTCTAGGATGGATCGAGTTCATCTTCTCATTTTTCAAATGAAGAAACTGAGGCAAAGAGATTTGCCATAATATATTTAGTGGGTCAATGATACAGATAGGAGAAAAACACACAAGTCCAGAACAATCTTCGTCAAGATACTATCACAAGTTTCTGAAGTTGTAACAGTCAGGATTTGAACAGAGAAGAATCACTGTGAGCATTATAGAATAATATATTTATTATAGAATGAGACTTTATATACTTGTGGGAGCTGCTTACACAATGTAATATAATGCTGCTGCCTCTGCATTTGGTATTATCCTGAAGTTACATCTTGAAGTTCAGAAGGAAATGTAAATGTATACGAGGTTGACAGTTAAGTTCACAAACTCATCCTAGAAAAAGTGCTACATAGCTCATTGCTAAATATCACTATAGTCACCGTCAAAGTACACCCGTTGGGAAGCTATGCACCGATGCCAGTGCCTAGTCTACCCTTCAAAGCAATTTTGGAACTCTTTTTCCGGAATGGCCATCATAGATTTCATCGTATTTCCCTTGATGTCCTGAATGTCATCAAACTGTCTCTCTTTCAATATTTCCTTCATCTTCAGGTAAAGAAAGAAGTCATTGGAGGCCAGATCAGGTGAGTAGCGAAGGTGTTCCAATAGTTATTGGCTAAAAAAACCCCTCACAGACAGTGCCCTGTGAGCTTGTGCATTGTTGAGATGCAAGAGCCAGAAATTGTTGGCGGAAATTTCAGGTTGTTTGTGTCTAACTTTTTTACGCAGCCTTTTCAGCTCTTCCAAAAGGTGAACTTGGTTAACTCTTTGTCCAGTTTGGTACAAATTCATAATGAATAATCCCTCTGATATCAAAAAAGTTTAGCAACATCATTGCAATAAAGTTCACAAAATTAACTCGTATAGGGGTAAGCAAGGAAAATCTGGAATTCATAAATGCTGGTACCCTGCCTGTCTCTCACAACCTCTAAGCATAAGAATGTGGGTAATATGGATGATAAACTGGCTCTCTTCCCCCTACAATAGGCCCTGCATCTTGTTTCAGAATTCAGAGAAGCTGATGGAGGAGATCCAAAGACAACTGGGAAGCTGCTGAAACAGCCACTGTCCCTCACAAGCAAAGTGAAGCAGCAGATCATCAACAATGTACATTAGTTTCTTCAGTTCCTGGCTCTGTCCTGACCTACAGAGCATAAGAGATGGCTGTTGCTTCACTTCTACTTTCCAAACCCTGAGTTAATTTCTTTTGTGGCCTAATGGAAAGAAATATGAAAGGAATCCTGGGAAATGTAGTTCCGACTTAGCTAAGTTAACAATACAAAGCCACTACAGTCTATTCCTTGACAACTTAGCACCACACTTGAACCTTTTAAACCATATTCTTTTAATCATACCTAAAATTTCCAAATACACACAACAGACTATGCTTCAATTTAATATGATGCAACTATGCCACATTCAATCAATAGCATCCTGACCCTCTCCTCCAAAAAGAATATCAAGTCGCTTTATCCACCTTTGAATAATCCTTATTCTTGTAGTTGAGTCACTCTCCTATTTTGATATCTTTTAATTTACATTTTTAGATATAACGTTCGTTACTACTAGTACATTTTATGTTAAATAGGGAGATGTGGTAAGAGAATTGATTTATGTTACACATACATATTCATGTAAAATAAGGAAGAAATACTCATAACTATTGCATACACTGGTTTTTGCAACTGATCATGAGGTCCAGCTGATAGTTATGGTTTTCTTTTTCTGTTACCCATTCTGTGTTCTCTTTGCATTCAGGAAGTACTTTAGCTGACCATGGTTCCTTGCCAGGTGGGGTGACCTTTAGTTCATAAAGGTCTGGGACGTTAATAGTATTTTCTATAGTGTATTGTTGTAGGTTTTTGTTGACGTACAAGACACAGGAGGAGATACTTCAGGGGATCTTCTCCATTCCAGACATTCTCCTCCTCACTTCCATTGTGTAAAGCATCCCAGCTTTCCCCTGATCAATCAACCTAGCCAGTAGAGTAAACCTCTCACTTGTCTATTGACTGACTGGCACAAGAAGCCCAAAGTGGACAGGTATTCAATACCTATGTGAGTTTGAATCACATTCTTGGTACCAAATTTTTATTGTAGTTACTACTTCTGCCTATAAAATTATACCACAACTTGGTATAAAATGACTATTTTATTTGACTCGCCATATATAGGTCAGTAAGTTGGAAAGGGCCCACTTGAAAATTTTTCATTTGGTTTCAGTCAGATGTTAGCAGGGTGGCAATAAGCTTCCTGGAACGGCTGCAAAACAAATAAACGACAACAACAAAAACCATAATTATAGGACTGGCAGTTGATGCTGGAGTTCAGGTGGGCTATCAACTCAAGTGCCTACCAATGGCCTTTCCAGCACAGCCATCTCGGGGTGGTCATATTCTTTTACATGGTGGCTAGCATCCATCGGAGTGAACATTCTGATAGAATCAGGAAGAAGCTGTAATGTCTTTTATGACCTGGCTTTGGAGGACACATATCATTAATTTTATTGTACTCTTTTGGACAAAGCAGTCACAAGCCTGCCCTGTTTCAAGGAAAGGGTATATAAACCCTAACTTTTGATAGAAGAATGTTAAAGAACGTGGGATCATGTTTTTTAAAACTATGATAGTGGTGTTTGTTTGTTTTCACACTCTCAACAGCCCTATTCATTTAGACCATACACAGTTTTCCAATGACTTTGTGTTTTTTAAAGTATGAGCACTAGTACTTATTGCTTTCTCCTTCAAAAACATCTTAAGTCTATACCTCTTTCTATAAAGACACTATTTTTAGATTCGACATTAATTCAAATTTATTTATTTCTTCATTCATCCATTCAACGAATCTTTATTACGGTGATTTATATTTCTAAAAAACATATTCAATTTTTACCTTTTCCTAGAGGTAAAAATTCTCATTTCTTGAGCCATCAAGTTATTAATAACCTCGAATTGCCAGTTCCCTTTACTGTCGTCAATGTAACAGTTCTGATTTATGGTTTTTTTCCTTCCACCCCAATTGTATGATCTTTTTTTTTTTAAAATACAGTGAACATATCTTGCATTTCTACCTCTAAATTTATAGCACTTCATTTTTTTTTAATTTTTATTTTTTTAAAGATTTTTATTGGGGAATATTGGGGAACAGTGTGTTTCTCCAGGGCCCATCAGCTTCAAGTCATTGTCCTTCAATCTAGTTGTGGAAGGCATAGCTCAGCTCCATGTCCAGTCACTGTTTTCAATCTTTAGTTACAGGGGGCACAGCCCAGCATCCCATGCAGGAATTGAACTGTAAAATGTGTTGTTAAGAGCTCGCACACTAACCAACTGAGCCATCCAGCCACCCCTCTGGAAACTCAGCAGCAGCTCATTGCCTTCTTTCTAGTTGTGGAAGGCGCAGCTCGCTGGCCCATGCAGGAATTGAACTGGCAAACTTGTTCAGACCTCGCGCTCTAACCAACTGAGCCATCCGGCCTCCCCATATGGTACTTTGTTGAACAGATTGTTCAATTGTTGTTGTTGGATAGAATGGATATCTAGGCAACTGAACAGCTGGATGGATGGATAGATGATTGGCTGGACAGATAGACAAATACATGGGCAGACTGATATGTGGATGAACTAATACAGGAATATTAATGACTTTATTTTCAGTTATCTCAGTTGAAATTAATATTTTCCTTTTACACTTTAATTGTGACAAAAGAGTTAAAGTTCAAAATTGTCTTTGCTTTTGCTGCTATAAAGCCACACTGAGATGGAATATCTTTACTAACAGTACAGTGGTTAAATGCTGCAATGATTACCTTCCTAACACATCTCTTGCAGGTCCATTACCAGATGGGGATAGAGACTAGACTGTAAGATGAAAAGAGAATTTTGAGAAAGTTGAAAGTCCACTATGGAAAATAAATTGAGCAAAATTATGTAAATTAAGCTGAGCTACTTGACTGCAATACCTACATAAGGTATTTTTGTCCTTCAAAAATTATTTTTACTGGCTAAATCAACATATACTAATTGAATGTGTATTTTGTGCCTGGTACTGTGTGATACATGTTCTCAAGGTTCATGCATACCTATATTTGGACAGGTATACATATGTATTTTTCAGGTGAATGGTATTCAGCTCAAAATCAGTTAACCACACCTGTAAATTCAAATAACATAATAAATTATACATCTCTTTGAATTAATTTTGAATATCAGCTAGAATGGAACAGCTCGGGTTAAAATGAAAAACAAAAATTTATTCTGTCAAACAAAACTTTAAACCCAAAACTAAACAAGCAAAAGTAATAATAATAATAAATAAAATAAAAAAGCTTTGAAAGGATATGTTCTATTAGCTCAAGTCAATTTTACAACAAATATCTATAAGTTCTAAATGACTAGCTTCTTGAAGACTGTAATGTGTCATCTTACTTCAGTGTATATCATTTCAGACCCTAAAACATGCCTATATGATTATTGAAGGAAGTCAGTGAACACTTATAACTAAAGTTGAATGAATTAATGCATAAATGAATGCAGAAATATATGCATGCATGTTTGGAAGGCATGTTTCCTTATGTAGGCAAGCTTGCTCTGTGAAATCTCATTTGTGTTCTTACCATGTGTCGTGCAGGAGACCCTGCTCGCTGCGCCATTTGTCGTGCGGGGCGGCCTGCGGGGTCTCTGCTCCCGCTCCCCATACAAGAACGCAGGATATGGTGAGGCCAAAAAGGAACACCCACGGAGCCATAGGTAGGGGAGTCATACCACTATATTCTCTCTGGCGGCACTATACTCTCACTGGAGGCTGGATCCACACTGTCTGCAAACCGCCATCCACACTTGCCAGCCCAGCCGCCATCTTCTCGCTAGCCCCCATTCTTTCTTCTCTCTTCTAGCGTAGCCACAGCAGTTATATTAGTGGCCAATGGCTCACTGGTTACAGCTGACGGCCAACTAGCCACAGCTGATGGCCATGCAATCACAGTTGGCCATTTACTACCTGAGCCAGCACCTGTTTATGTGAGGCTGAGAGCCTGGAAACTACTTTCTGGGGCTCTGCCCCCACACCATGCTTAGCAATTTTTTTCTTCAAAGATGAGATAAAATCGTGGCATGAATGATTAGTGATTCCAAATGAGTCAAATTTAAATTAATAAAGACTTTCTATGTATTACTACACTTGTGTGTGTGATCAACCATATTGTCTGAATCAGAATTCTACTAAGAACCATGCCAGACCTCCGTTGTTCTGGCTTGTTCCTAGGAGAGCTCCATACACATGGTGGTATTTAATTACTTTTGGCAATGATTATGACATGTGGTCAGAAACTGAAGTTAGATGACCTTGGACACACATGCCATTTATTTCCCGACCGTGACACTTCTTAGACACGACTTACAACCCTACCCCAGAGCCCAAAGAAAGAAGTGAGAATTTGAGTGATTTAGTTGAGCTTTAAGAAGATTTTGTGCTGTTTTAAACTACCACACTTAATTTAATGCAATTAAGCATGACTGACACTTTCTTTTCAGGAAGGAATTAGAGGCAAGCTGGCAATAAGAAAGAATAACTTCCCCCACCCTAAATAGACAGCTTTCCCCAGGGTGAAGTTGAGCTCATTAACAGGGCAGGATGTGGACAGTAAAGGAGAAGCACTCTACTGTCAGCTGGTGCCATTTACTTCATTATCAGAAGTGAAACGCTGCCCCTAAGTACAGACCTGGAAAAAAAATTGTTCTTTGGGGTGAGGGGGATACTTTAATTGGATGAGATTTGTTCCAGCCATATTTCAAACTGACACTCAAAATGTCAATCAGTTACTTTCAGATAATGAAATCGATCTATTATATTTCTGTGTAGCACACGGAGTAGCTTAAAGCTCAGTAAACATTTTCTTTTCACTTTTTTTTTCTGACATGGCCAAAATTAAATAGTGATTTATTGTCAGCACATTACAAGGAAGCTTGTCAAATTAAAGTATATCCTTTCCATATTGGCCTCCTCTTACTAACTTAAATGAAATCTCAAAAAGCCTAGTTTTAGGTTCCAGTCAAGATGGTAGAATATGTAAATGCTCTGCTCACGGCCACATCAAAATTACAACTGAACTGCAAAACAGCCATCATTGAGAATCACCTGAAATCTTGATGAACCGAAGCCCTACAACAAGGATATACAGAAGAAATCACCTCGAGACTGGTGGTGGGGGACACGGATGCAGAACCAGCTGGTCCCACATCTGAGTATGACCATTAAAAACCATGAGGGATATCTCAGCTGCAGGGGTCACCCCCAAAGAAGCGAGGGATCCCAGCACCATGCCAGGCTCCTCAGACCAGGATTCCAGTGCCAGGGAGAGTAGTCCCCATAATTTCTTGTTGCAAAAACCAATGGAAATTGAGGCAGAGTGAGACAGGGTGGCTGGAGTCTGTATGCACCTACTAAAGGGACCACACACAGACTTAATGACAATCACTGGCTCTGAGGTCCAGCACTGGGGCAGCAGCTGGAAAGGCAACAGGGACATACTGGAAGGCACTGAGGTGTCTGGCTTCAGCATTAGGGCTGGAAGGGCTCTTTTCTCCTGGATGGAGGAGCTGGCCAAAGGATTTATTTCTTTGTTGAGCCCTACCCCTTCCCAGCATGCAGATGCAGGCAGCCACCATATTTGAGTCTCCAACAACCTAGCCCTGCCCTGAAGATTCTGAGACCTCACTCCACCCAACTTTCAGGCAAATCCAAGCCGTTTCCAGTGGCTTTTTTTGTACAAACTGCCTGTCTTGGTTCATGCTTCAGATCTGTCTAGGGTCTCTCAAATGTTCACGGAACCCAGACAAGCATCATTTGGCTTGAGTGTGTCTCGTACCTCTGGTTCAACTGCCCTAAGGCCAGCACTAGCAGCAGCCAGTTTTGGTCACAGCTTGGTCTCTCAAGGCACTTCCAAGCATGGCTTGAGCAGCAAGCATCTGCAGAATGCTTTGTGGCTCCTGCCAGGTGGCCCCGGGTGGGACATGAGCTTTGGCTGAACTTGACTTGCAGCAATGGCCCTGGGGCTGGCACACCCAGTGGCCAGCTTTGAAATAAACTGGAGCATCACCAATCTGCCTCCAAGTGCAACACATCCAAGGGGCAAACTAGACAGGCGCCAGAGCTCTGCTGAGGTAAGTCCTTCTCTGTAGGGTCAGCCACTGTATAACTCCTCCACTATAGTCACGACTAATTAGCACAAAGGTCAATCCGTCCCAGTGACATGCAAACAGCAACCAAGGCTCAACTACAAGAAGAGGGCACACAAAACCTACATAAGAGACACACCTCGAGTGTGCAACTCAGGTGACCAGGAAAATTGCACCACTAAGCCCCACAACACACCTACTACATAAGGACATGCTACTAAGACTGGGAGACATAGCAGCCATACCTAATACACAGAAACAAACACAGGGAGGCAGCCAAAATGGGAAGACAAGGAAACATGTCCCAATTAAAAAACAAAGCTCCAGAAAAAGAACTAAACAAAAGAGAGAAAAGCAATTTACCAGATGCAGAGTTCCAAACACTGCTTATAAGGATGCTCAATGGTCTCAGGGAGAACTTCAACAAAGAGATAGGAAACATAAAAATGGAAATAGAAAACATAAAGAAGAACCATTCAGAAATAAAGAATGCAATAACAGAAATTAAAAATACATTACAGGGAACCAATAGATTAGATGAAGCAGAGGATCAAATCAACAATTTAAAAGATAAGGTAGCAAAAAACACCCAATTAGAATACAAAAAGAAAAAGAAAAAAAAAAAATAGGAGAGTTTAAGGGGCCTCTGGGAAAACATCAGGCATACCAACCTTCACATTAGAGGGGTACCAGAAAAAGAAGAGAGAGCAAGGCATTGAAAACCTATCTGAAAAAATAATGATGGAAAACTTTTCTAATCTGGTAAAGGAAATGGACATACAAGCCCACGACATATAGTGAGTCTCAAACAAGATGAAACAAAAGAGGCCAACCCCAACACACATCATAATTAAAATGTCAAAGCTTACAGATAAAAAGAGACTTTTAAAAGCAGAAAGAGAAAACCAGTTAGTTACCTACAAGGGAGCTCACATAAGATTGTCAGCTAATTTCTCAACAGAATCTTTGTAGGCCAGAAGGGATTGGCACAAAATATTCAGTGATAAAATTCAAGGACCTACACCCAAGATTATCTTACCCAGCAAAGCTATCATTTAGAATTGAAGGACAGATAAAGAACTTCTCAGACAAGAAAATGCTAAAGGAGTTTATCACCACCAAACCAATATTACTAGGAATCTTAGAGGGACTACTTTAAGACCAAAAATAAAATAAAATAAAATATGAGTAATAAAATAGCAATAACTACATATCTATCAACAATTACTTCCAATTTAAATTGATTAATGCTTCAATCAAAAATTAGTGAGGTCTGAATGGATAAGAAAATAAGACCCTTACATATGCTGCCTACAAGAGACTCACTTCAGATCAAAAGATACACATAGATTGAAAATAAAGGGATGGAAAAAGATATTTCATGAAAATGGAAACAAAAACAAAACAACAGCTGGGGTAGCAATACTTACACCAGCCAAAATACTTATACCCCCCAAAAAAGACTATAACAAGAGACAAAAAAAAGATGTAGGAATCCCACTTCTGGGTATTTATCAGAAGAAACTCAAAACACTACTTTGAGGGGCCACACTCATCCATAAGTTCAATGCAGCATTATTCACTTAAGCCAAGATATGAAGACAGTCTGGGTGTCCCTGAATGGATGAATGGATTAAGAATAGGTAGTACATATATTCAGTGGACTATTACTCAACCATTAAAAAGAATGAAATATTTCCATATGCGATAACATTGATGCACCTAGAGGGTATTGTGCTGAGTTTTATTAAGTCAGACATTGAAAGACAAATGTTGTATGATTTCACTTGCAAGTGAAATCTAAAGAACAAAATTAACAAACAAATGAAACAGAAACAAACTCACAGATCCAGAGAACATTTTCATGATTGCCAGACGGAAGAGGGTGGGGGGTAGGTGAAAAAGGGAAAGGGATTAAGTACAAATTGGTTGTTACACAGTAGTCATGGGGATATAGGGTATAGCAAAGGAATGTAGTCAATAACATTGTAATAACAATGTATGATGTCAGATGGGTACTAGATCTACCAGGAGATAGATGGGAGGGGGTTGGGGGCAGGGTGAAAAAGGTGAGTAGTTTAAAATAGTCATGGGGATGTAACATATAGGGAATATAATCAATAATATGGCAATAACTTTGCATAGGGCCAGGTGGGTACTATTGAATAACTATGATGTATACTTGAAACTAATATCATATTGTATGTTATCTGTATTTTAATAAAAAATCTTTTAAAAAGTCTAGTTTTGTAGCATTCTAGTTATTACATCATATTCCTTTGTTGATTTGACTGAGCACATATTACATGTTTCTGGATACACTTATTTTGTATTGTCTTTACACTTTTAAAGGTAAAATTTAATGGTTATAGAAATTCTCAAATCAAGTATGTCTACTGAAACATCAATTATTTTGACAAAATTATCAGTAGATATTCAATTTCTCATAGAAAAAACAATCCTGGAATGTATTTCTATGGTTGCTTTTCAAAGAGTTCCTTCTTCCTGCACTAGCTCTTTACCTTCCTTCTTTCTTTATAGATTCCCTGTGTGGGTGTCTCTGTTGCCTGGATAGGAGGAGCCAGGGAGCATCTCAAAAGGGTTGCTTCAAGTATGGATTTATTGGCCGGCCCAGTGGCTCAGGCGGTTAGAGCTCCATGCTCCTAACTCCAAAGGCTGCCGTTTCGATTCCCACATGGGCCAGTGGGCTCTCAACCACAAGGTTGCCAGTTCAATTCCTCGAGTCCTGCAAGGGATGGTGGGCTGCGCCCCCTACAACTAGCAAGGGCAACTGGACCTGGAGCTGAGCTGCACCCTCCACAACTAAGGCTGAAAGGACAACAACTTGACTTGGGAAAAAGGCCTGGAAGTACACATTGTCCCCCAATAAAGAAAAGTCCTGTTCCCCTTCCCCCCCCAAAAAAAAAGAATGGATTTCTTGAAAGTTCCTGTTTAATAGCCTAACTCTGGAAAATAGTCTCCCCCCACCCCGGGAAATAATCTTAAAGTTTCAGGTAATATGGTAGAAATCTAGCTGTTCACAGAAAATTAGGATAGTCATAAACACTGTCTTTTGGTTTTGCATGCCTAATAAGCATAAATTCTGCTCTTGTCAATACTTTGCAAACATATGCTTCCTTTATTGTAAATTGTATGTAAACCCTTAGCTCTATGAAGGAAATGCATATCAAATAAATGATTTGTTTAAATACCCTATAGCAAGGCACTTTGATTATAGAGGATGATTGGTATTGGGACATAGTGAACAAATCATTCATTGCAGTGAATTTTTATTAGAGGAGACTCAATAACCAAACTGTTGAGGAAATCCTGGGTAATAGGATACTTCATTCTATAGAAACTTTGCTAAGAAATCTGCAGAGCATTGTTAGCCTTGACTTCCTGACTGTCAGAGAGATCTAAACATTACAGAAATCAGTCTGTCACTATCACAGGCTGGGTTCCCTGGGCAGCAGAGATGGAGATTAGTGAAATTAATGTGCAGTAGCCCATTGCAGAATACTCTCATTATAAGCACTTGTAGGGGAGTAAAGGAAGTCAAACTGGGACGAAGGATAAGGTGATCTTTGTAACAGTTGCAAGAAAGACCCAGCAAATTATATTAGGGGATATGGAGCTAAGGTGGCCCGTTAGACTTGTCCCAGTTTGGAGCAAGGAGAACAGGCATTTATACCACTACATCAACCAGTCATTAGATGTGGAATACCCCATGAAAGGGGCATGACCTTTCAGAACGCAATAAGCTTTGGGTAATAACCCAATAACTTTTGAGTTATTCAATTCTCTTCAGCCAAGGGCAAGTACAGAGAGGAAATGAGCAGAGAGAAGTTGGCCATCAACATTCCCAGTTGGGAAATGAAAGCCATAGTTTTGGAGGGGATATCTCTGCAATGAATCAAAACATCCATTAGTCCAACAAAACTATGAGTTCACATATCCTTGGCACAGCAGTACCACTTGGGAGAATCTATAGTAAAAAAATTAAAATATAATAATAATAATAATAATAAAGGCATTAACAGGTAAATAATTATGTGCAAAGATATTTATATCAGTGTTCTCATAATGGAAATTTTATGAAGAAAATCTTAATCTGCTTAAGTAGCTGAATGGTCAAGTGCATTGCAGTATATCCACACTGTGAACAACTATAAAGCTACTAAAGAGAAATTAGATCTATATATACTACTCTGGAAGGATCTTCACAATATATTATGTGAGAGAAAAAAAGGTGAAGAAAATACGTTTGTTTCAAACTGATTTTCATTACCCTTTCTGTAAAAAGTAGGCATGATTGAAATTATGCATTATAGAAGTGGCATATATTCTTGAATGTTCATGGAAAATAGCACAGAATTCATACTAGGGAATTAATATCAATTATACACAGGGTTGTTTGCAGACCACTAATTGTTTTTCTGTATTGTATTTTCTTGTTACAATTGCTTTCATTGAAATAAAGATGATTCATTAAACTTGGGGATTTTATGTGCTTCAGTAAATATCTACGTAGAAGTTTAAAACTGACTGTGAATCTGAGAAATCATTTATTTTTCTAGTTTGTAAGTATCTTCAGGTCTCAGTGGTTTTGAATAAATAGCTTAGCATCCTTTCTCCAGAAAATGTGGATATTCAGATAACATCACATAAAGGTAAATTTCTGTATACAGTAATTATAACTTAGGGGATATGGACCTCTTAAAAGAGAGATTAATTACTAGCATCTTCCTTGATGGTAGTACAACTTTATTATTTTACAGATGAAAAAATAAAGTCCAGGTAGGTTAAATGATTTGCTCAGGGTTACAAGTTTGTTTGTGTCAAAGCAAGGTTAGATCCCAGGTAATTATTTTTCCTGTCACATAAATCCAATACTGGAGATTTGTACTCTTCTGAAGATATTCCTATGAACATGTTTTTATCTTCCCATTTAAGCCTATCATCTTTACCTTTTGTGGTCGATTATGTCACTGGTTCTAACAGTTCACTCCCTCCTCTCTAAAATGATGACAATACAGGTAACCCCTGTATACATGGTTGTTATTTTCCTAAAAAATGCTGTTATGCAAATCGTATTATATGAAACAAAGAACTAGTACAAAAAGGGGGTTAGGTCCCCAAAATTTTAAAAATATACTATTATATTTTTATAATTAAGAGAAATATCTTTACTAAAGCAATTTTCACCAAAAGCATAATATATTAATATGTATTACATAATGTTTTCTTCATCATCACTACTGAGCACCATTAACTGAGGGCGTTTTCTTTTCGACAAGATAACTTCATCCTCTGAACTTACTACTCCACGAACGAAATGGATTTAAAATTCTAACAAATTTTAAAACTCTGCAGTCTAATCTGATACGATATCCACGCGCGAATGAAAAATTTCAAATGCAATAGCTCTTGCTCTTAAAAGCTCTCATTACACTCCATGTTGTTCATGGATTTCTTTAACTCTCAAACCGTGTTACAGTGAAACTGTGTTATAGAAGTGCCATGTTATATGGGGGTTACCTGTACTCACATGTTACCCTTTGATTTGCAGCACCTGCCCCACCCCATTGTCACACATGGCCACGTGACTTGTTTTGGTCAATGGAAGTGAATGTGACTATACCACATCTGGGCAAAAACTTTCAGAACAATTTCAAAATAAGGCTTTACCTCTGTTCTTTTCTCTCTGTGTTGAGAATAATATGTCCTGGGCTGCTCCTTCAACCTGTCTGTGTTTAAAAGACACCCAGAGTGGATCCACAACAGTTGAACGGCAGCAACTGACAGGCTACAAAAGTGATAAATACATAGTCTTGTAAACTATAGACATTTTGGGTTTGGTACCATAGAAAAGCTAATACATTCCTCATCTGTTGCTACCACCCTTTTTATCTGAATAAATGAATGCCATCTAATCAGTCCACTTAAGCCAAGGTGATCTTTTTAAATATGTAACACATATAGTATTAGGCCCTTACTTAAACCCTTCAATGGCTGCCCGTTACATTTTAAATGACTTCCAAATCCCCATGCTGGTCAACAAGAGCCAGTGTGATTTGCCTCCATTCCCTATTACTCTCCTCCTTGATCAGTCTGGCTCTTCCTCACTTTTCTTCTTTCTAGTCACAGGATATGCCAAATTTGTACCCTCTGCCTGGATAGTCACATCTCTGCTTAATCCCTTAATAGGTCTCCTCACATATCACCTCCTCAAAGAGAGTTTGTATGGCCAATAAATAATGTTGCTTTCAGTTCTTGCTAGTCATTTTCTATTACAGCTTGCTGTTTTATTTTCATATATTATGTTTATGCACCCACATAAACATTTTTGTATCTCCTTTAAAAAACTGATCATAGTACCTTTTATACTGTTGTTTTTCTGACTATTTATCTTGACCCTCAACTAGACTCAAGTTAGGTCAGAAAGATTTGGGCTTGGAGGGAATAGGTACAATATAGATAGGCAAAGATGTGAACAGTGGTGCAGACAGTGTAAAGTGTTTTACTCATTTTTGTGTCCTCACAGAATCTACCATGAGGGCTCACTCAAAGCCGACATTCAATATATGTTGGTTGAATAAAAACTGAAACCTAAACCCAAAAAGAAAAAAAAAAGAAACAGAATGATGATTACACCTCCTTAGGTTTTCACAGAAATGTTTGATTCTTTCACATATAGAGACTAGCAACTGCTGTTAGCGTTTGACAAATGTCTATTTTAATGCTTCCATAAATGATACAGTAATTCATACTAGAATTGATGGCTGCAATTCCCATCACTACTGCATTTTTGTGCAATAGGAAATTGTTCATAAAATCTTGTTGAAATACATGTATGAAATGTAATTTTGTAATAGTGCTGGGTCCTTTTTTATTTTGTTATACTCTGGTCTATAGGAATAAATAATGTATATTAATATATTAGATTATTATGATGTTTGTGAGAACACTGTTCAAAATATTGTATTGAAATGACAGATATATATACATTAGAAGGCACAAACATGTGAGCTGATAGATGGACCAACAGATACATTTATTTTGCCTTGCATGGAGTTTAAAACTAGTTTCAGCAAATACTCAACATTGAAGAAATTTCACAAGAAAATGGAGATTTCTGGATTACCTTGAAAAAAAATAGCAAGACCTGGTAATAGCGAACATGTTTTCCTACGTTGTAATACGTTGCCATTGTAAAGTAGCATTTTCCATTTTAGATACAGAATATAATCACCAAATGACTTGCGAAACTCTTATCTGTCTTGTCCCTGAGTTTGGACTCCAACCATCCATATATAATATACACTATTATATTGAATAGTAATAAAAGAAGAACTATTTGATAATTTTGAAAGATGCCAATCTAGTACAAATACTTACTGGAGGTTTATGGGGAAAATACTGTGGAGTATGGTATTCAGAAACATAAATAAATGTTAAGGTCAAGACCCTGCTGTCATTGGGTATGAGTGAGTATAATGTACTGAACTGATATGGTCACATAAAATATAATTAACCACATAAGGCAGTTAAATATTAAATACTAATGAGTGTTACTTCCAATCTGAGCTATGGAAGTGCAGGGAGGGAACACCAGGGCCTAGGCAGTTGGCCACCAACAGAGATAGGATATGATCCTGATTTTGAAGGAATGAGTGAGATTCAGATAAGCAATGAATATATTAAAAAGGAAACATCAAGTTCAACCACTTTAAAGAATAAAGGGTAGCAAGGCCAGATGGCAGAATAAAAGATTTAAAAGGTTGGACAATTAAGGTTGTGAACTTGTTGCAATGATGTTGCTGAACTTTTTTGATATCAGAGGGATTATTCAATACATATTTGTACCAACTGGACAAACAGTTAACCAAGTTTACTGTTTGGAAGTGCTGAAAAGGCTACTTGAAAAAGTTAGACGACCTGCACTTTTCACCAACAATACATGGCTCTTGCATCACAACAATGCACCAGCTCACACAGCACTGTCTGTGAGGGGGTTTGTAGCCAGTAAACAAATAACTGTATTGGAACATCCTCCCTACTCACCTGATCTGGCCCCCAATGACTTCGTTCTTTACCAAAGATAAAGGAAATATTGAAAGGAAGACATTTAGATGACATTCGGGACATCAGGGTAATATGACAGCTCTGATAGCCATTCCAGAAAAAGAGTTCCAAAATTGTTTTGAAGGGAAGATTGGGCACTGGCTTTGGTGCATAGTGTCCCAAGGGGAGTACTTCAAAGGTGACCGTAGTGATATTCAGCGATGAGGGATGTAGCACTTTTTCTAGGATGAGTTTGCAAACTTAATAGTCAGACCTTGCATATAAAATAATAGGGAAGATGTGGCTTGAGAAGTTTTATAAAACAAAATTCTGGGGGGATCTTGAATGAGACTAGTATCTATTCTTCTGGACTTTCTTGTTGATGATCCTCTGTGAAAGGTCTAAAAATACAGTGGCCTGCAAGCATGTTCTCTAAAAATTCATTTCAAGCATATGCTGAGGAACGTAGGCTTGGGTATATTAATAGATTACCCTGGATTTTCTACATCAATTGAAGGATGTTGGCAGTAACGTGAAATCAATACCTAAAGTCAGCCAGTTGTTATGTCTAAGGCTCTAAAAGACACACCTGGAAGACATAATAAGAGCCCAGGCTTCTTACATTACATTGAAATCAGCCAAGTTGGTCTCTGACATACACCCAATTGGTTTATGCTAAAAGAGACTAATAGGAGATTTTAAAAGAAGTTAAACAAAATGAAACTTTGGTTCATATAACTATTTTGTTCTAAAATGTGTAACAAATGTAATTTCGGATGTAGAATGCTATCTATGGAGGTAACGTAACTCTGTAATTAAGAGCTAAGTCTTTGTACTCCAACAGACAATACTTCCTGACTGTCCCCTCCGATTCTCTAGCACTTTGACTTTAGCACATCATGTAATTTCTCTGTGCTCTAGATTTTTCAACTGTAAAATTGAGGATAAAATCTACTTCATAAAATTATTGCGGGTAACTGTTTAGCACTATGCCTGTCACATAGCAAAGGTTATTATTTTTACTGTCTATTGTGATAGTTTCCTACTGCTCCCATCTTAATTCTCTTCCCTCTTCTGCTTATTCTGAACACTGCCATATGCACGCTTCTGATCTTCTAACTTTCCCATTCAAAAAATTTAATGACTCCCCCAGTGCCTATAAATAACATTCTTGATTCTTTACCCTGGACTTTCTATGTGAAACCTGTGTTTATGGTGTATTTTTCTAGAATATCCTCATTGCTCAAACAAAGCTGAGCATACTTTACATTTTCTCAAAATGCTTTGTGCTTGCTATGACAGAGCCAATAACTTCATGGAGATCCATCTGAAGGTTCACTACCACGTGCAACCCCACTGCAAGACTCATTCATCCCTTTTACATTTCCCCCCATTTTCTTCATCATTATCTGGCCACTTAGCCCCTGAGGATCTGGGCTCTTGCCATTGTCTTCTTGAGTGTTCTTTTTTTTTTTTCTATTGCTATATCTATCAAGCCCCAACCTTCTTAAAGCTGGAGTTGCAGTTCTATTTCATCTGCAACGTAGGTCTTTAACCTCATTTCTTAAACTTCATCCCAAAGTTGGACTGTTGTCCACTACCTCAAGAAATTTCAACCCAAGATTTGACACACTTATCTCTTGCTCAGCTCTGACATGATTACCTAGCAAGTTGCAATAATATATCAAAAACATTCTCCATCATGATAAAATATTTCTGCTTGACATTTCTTTTCCCTAAATAGTAGCCTTACAATTGCCTAGATGGCATTTACAACATAAACAATCCAAACTTATTGCTTATGGCATCATTCGTCTTAAGGTTTAATCGTTAGAGGAAATGTATTACTATTCTAACGTTTCCTTTCTTTTGCCTAAAATTCAACAAACATTGAGTGCCTACAATATTCCAGCTAGAGTGTGGGTTGCTGGAGAAACAAATGAAATAATCTTGTAGCCCACCGTTTTCTGTTCTCAGGCAAGTTGGGTGCAGAATTTTCCAAACATTTTTGTTTATTACCCCGTTAGAATACTTTTTTACTTTATGGACACACACACACACACACACACACACTTGAATATTATAAAATAGAAGTAAAGGTGGTCAGACATCTAACAAAGCAATCACAATACACTGTGACAATTGCTATAATTGAAATGGGAACACACTAATTGTCTTACTCATATTCTTTAGGATCTGGCAGAGCATCTTCTATAGAGTAGGTGCTAAATAAACAAATGCAGAATTAATAAACCCATTGGCGGGATTTTAAATTTAGCTCCTTATAACTAAGGCATTTTTAATTTAATTCATAAGCCAATTAAAATGTTTAATTGCTGATACCATTTACATTTTGTTCAACATAGCGAGCAAGGCCTTCCGGTGATAAAGATTAAATGAAATACTGATGGAAAACTTTATATGTAAAACAATATACCTATTCAAGTACTTACTTTTAGACATCTCTCTAATTATCGCATATACTCTTTGGCTGTAAATTTGCTCATTTTGTGTGATCTACCTTAGTCTCACCTCCTGATTTTCAGTCTCTTTTACCCTCCCACTCAATCACAGACACAATACTACAAGTAAATGATTGATAATTTATCAAATATTCTATTAATAATAATGACTTTTTTTCTTATTTAAAAAAACAAAAGTTAAAAAGTTGTCAGTTTGTCCCTGCTCCAGCTTCTACAAAATGTCAGATTTCAGTTTCCTCCTGGACATAAATACACCAATGCTGTACTTCCACATCCTGAAGGCACCAATAATGCCAAATCACTTTCCATGCCCTTTTCTTCCTTCAGTTGGGCCATTTTTCCTGATATTTAGGGTACCAGTTTTCAAATCCATAGCTATTCACAATTCTTATGTTCATGATTTGAGTCTGTATATCAATCATCATAAAAATCTCTCTCTCCTTTTAGAGCATTTCAACATCATTTTGGCAGCAAAAAAACCTATAAATCTTTTAAAGGATCAAAAATGATTATTAGACAATACCAAAGTTTAAAAACATAATTTACATAGGGAAAATGCAACCGGGGAATCATATTTTTGTTAAAAGTCAATCAAATACTTTCAACAATGAGGAAATTATCTGCTTTTTGCCACTATTATGTTCTGTTAACTAACAAACATAAAAATGTTTAATATTTCAAGTATTTTGGGGTGGATGAATTACATGTAATGAATAAGTCAACTTTAAAACTTAAATCTGTATTATTCCTCAAGAGAAAACAGAGCAGTGCTAGTCAATGCACCATTCAGAGAATTTGGTGTGAAAGGCAGTTATTTCAATAATATTCCTTAAATTGTAAATGTATCAAAGATGATAATAATATGTATTTTCAAGTTATGGTGACTCTCAATAGATGTGTTTACTCATTCAATAAACATGTTTAATAAGCATCTACTGAGTGTTTTATGTAAGGTAGGCAGTATGCTAGCTTAAGGGGAACTAGAATAATGAAATATCTCTGACATCAAAAATTTACGTCCAGTGTGAAGGTGTCAAAAAGTCAGGTGCCATATAAATACACTGTACTAAAATTTTTCTAGTAATTGTAAGCAAGATAATTATGGGCAGCACACAGTTGAAAATTTGTTTCTTTGCTCATTGTAGATATTTCAAAGCTACTATGTAAATGTAAAACAAAACAACAACAAAAGAGGAACAGTCACGGTGCTAACACAAATTTTTCCATTTAAACAAACTTATGTAGAACTGATTCTGTTACTAAAATATATAAATAATTGCATTTATATAGTAAAAACTGTGAAGGATTTTACACTAATGACTTAAGTTTGGAAAACCTTGACTAGCAAGCATCTAATGTTGCTCTTAATCCTCAGATTTTGTAAGCCAAAGGATTGAACTTTAAGAGATTCAAAACCAACAGGGAAAAAAAATGTATTAAAGTACAAACGGTCATTATATTCAGTAATAGTCCCTTTGTTCCTTCTGTTCTAATGAGGTGTTTATTTTTCTCAATTTCAGCTCGCTGAATAAAATTATAGAAGAGTGGGAAATTTTGGAAAAAATAGAACGCGTCCAAAGAATAACTAATCTAATTATCCTCATTAAACAAACTAGTACTATGGCTTGGGAAAGTAGAGCAGGATTGTTCCATTATTTTGGCATTGGGGGAGGGAGCACGCTCTGAGCTTATAGAGCTGAAATACTGACAAGTGAAAACTTAGCAATGAGCTCAGGAGGCAGTAAGAGTAGCAGAACCAGCCATTGTAAATCACTCTTCTACCCAACTCACTATTCAGAGATTGTCAAATGCACGAGTACTACAGTAGGTACATTTGATAGTGATATAGGACATCAAGACAATACACAAATACATAAATTATCAAGACATCAAGACAATATGCAATACACAAATTATGCCCACTGTACTCTGTTTAAGATGATAGGGAAGCAAAAATAAAATTTTCAATCTTATCAATTATATAACTAAAATTGCAGAACTATGCAACCTCAGTTAATCTATTATTATAAAATGAGAATAATACAAAAATTTCTTTGTATCATCTGATTAAAAAATATTCAATCATAGACACACTGTAATCCATTTCAAGTAAACAATGTGGGCTCTTTCTCACAAAAGCAGTTAAGTAAGCTTTCCTTCATTCTGACAACTTGCAAAGACATTTATTTGTGTTAAGTTTCACCTTGTGGGATTTAGCATATAATGATGATTGCCAAGATTCCTTTCAATCTGAATTTGCCATTCAACATACTTTCTGTCATTTGTGAGATTTTGTTGGTATATTAGTTTGACAAAAATGTCTTCTATGTGATCATGCAAATAGCTTGACATTTTAAAAGTTAGTTATAGAAATTCTCAACCATATGTAAAAGAGAATGGTATAATAAATTCCAATGTACTTATCGCCTATGACTCTGTTTCTACAATTTTCAACTTTTGCCAGTTACATTTCACTTATTCCCTAATCACCACCACTATATACCATTTCACCCATAAATAACTCAGTGTATAATACCTTAATAAAGCTGGAAAAAATAACTCAGTATACATTTCTAACAAGCATGGAGTTTCTAACATGACCACAATGACATTATTATACTTACAAAGTTAATATTTTGTTAATGTCATATGATACTTATTCAATGATAAATTTTTTATATGTAGTTGATTTGTTCAAATCAGAATCTAAACAAGACCCATACAACTGCATCTAGTTAATATGTCTTAGAAGTCTTTAAAATTTATCATAGTTCTTTTTCCCCTTCTTTTTCGTATCAATTATTTGTTGAAAAAACTATGTCATAATATTTTCCACATTCTTGCTTTAGGATTTGGATTTTTCTGTTATGTACATTGTTTCTCAGCGCTAGAGACTTAATTAGAGCTCAGTTAGAGTTAGAGACTTAATCAGACATAGGTTTAATTACTTGTAGGGATACTTCATAGGAGCTGTCATGTACATATTAATGCATCTTATCATGAGGTATATAATATATAATTGTCCAACTGGGCCAGATTAAATAGCTGGTTCAGTTATTTCAACCTGATTCATCCATTAGCTTCTCCATTAATCTTTTGCCTAATGTTTGAGCATTCCTTGATAATCATTGCTTAAATCCATCATTTTATTGTGTTGTTAAATCATAGTTTTTTTTTTTTCCTATTCTATCATTCCTTCTTCATTTACTACCTAAAATTAACTTATAAATATATTTTTCTCAAATATCTGGTTACTCTGAAATATATTTGCATAAGAAAGGCAGAAAAGGTCCTTGGTGTTTCCTTTATTTTATTCTCAAACTAATGGGTAGGTACCAAAGCAACCTCCTAAGGTGGTGCCATTTAAAAATGATATTATGAACCCACATATATATATATATGTGTGTGTGTGTGTGTGTGTGTGTATTAGGTGTTTTGATATGTTGTTGTCTTTTTTTGGGGAGAATGGCTTGCCTAAATTGTCCCATCTTTGGTCACTGGAAATCACCTGATGTTGGCTCTTCTCTTGTTTTTTCCACTTCATCTTAATATCACACAACATATAATTATATTCATAAATATTTCAATAAGTAGTTCTAGAAAAACAAGAACATTTTTTCAAACATAAGCACCATATTTAGAACAGTGAAATAACTTGAGAACAATTCCTCACCCAAGATCATGTCTTTAGCAAGGAAGCCAGCATCTCATGACCGACGAGAAATCTTGATAAAAGTCCAGCCATTTTGTAGCTGTGTGGGATTCTCTAAAGGGCAATTCTGTCTTCAAAGCTCCCCAGTGGGTTAACTGAGACTTTGTTGAGCCTGGATCAGTTAATGTTTTCCTCTATCCAGTCCCATTACTCCCATTTGCCTTTCACATATGTTGATGCCTAATACACATATTTCAACCCAATTGTTATTTCAGTATCTGCTTCCAGGGAAGCCAAACTATAACACAAATATTCTGCAAATTTGTGCCTCAAAATTCTTGACAACCCAACACAATTTCAAGTATAATCTCTCAAAATTATATTCTACCTACTCTATGCACTACTGATCTATAAATTCATATATTTGTAAAACTTAGACCTTATTTTTATTACCAATAACTACACTCAATTTTTTAAAAGGAAAAAAGAAATGAGTAGTTGTATCCTTTTATGAAATTTATATTGCTTCCTCATGAATTCTTTGATAACATAGTATTAATCTGAATATACCTGTTTTTTATTTTAGAATGACATCAGAAATTCTGCTTCACCTGGTGAAAAAAAAACAACAAAAAACTAACAGGGATCTCTAAATGCATATGGAATTAATTATATTTGGAAGAATTAGTGACATTTTTTCATTTTAGTTTCAAACTGATGGCAAGAGTGTAAGAACACATATCAATCATAATTACTGGTCTATCTCCCTGTAAATTTATGAGTCTATTTGTTTAATAAAATTATCCAGTTCAAAATAATTGTAAAATATTTTAACAACCTTTAACAATGGGTTTAGATATTTGAATGTACTACTTTATTGTAAAACATCTTTGTTTAAACCCTCAGAGATATCACCAAAATGAAAAATTTAGTAAGTCAAACTTAGTACATAACCTATGTAACACAACAAAAAATTTATTTATATGTAGACCAGAGTACACTAGACTAAAAAGAGATAGAAATGAATTTGGAAATGCTGACTTTCACACCTTCTATCTTTGGTTCAGACAATCATTTTTTCACCGTTTGGAACTCCATCAGCTAGATAATACCTGGGGAGCTTACAGGTTATTCACTTAGCAAGACACCCACTGGTACTGAAAAGTTATGCAAAAGTTATGCTGATGTTGGTAACCAGAAGCAAATATCAATACACAGATACCACATCCTCGTGTTTGATAAAAACTGTCAGACCATCACCTAATATGTTTTACATAATGGATGACATCAACCCAATGCATTTATCTATTTTACTCATCTTATCAGGATCCTATCTTCTTCACACATCCCATTTCTCAACCCTGCCTAAATCTGTTATTATAAGAATAGTACTTTATTAGAAACAGCACATTTCACCAACACCATGGCCAGCTCCAATGCTTACGACTATGTTCAAGATTGTCTGCCACGTACACAGAACACTTTCCTTTTTAAGATTATAGTCAATTTATAAACGATAAAAATTATGTAAGAGCTGGACTCAGGATATCCTACACTAGGGAAAGAGATGGGGGCCTGTCAGACAAGGTATTGTCTATTCTGCTCTAAACCATTATTAAAAGATCTTTTTTATTCA
Source organism: Rhinolophus sinicus (assembly GCF_036562045.2). Taxonomy (NCBI): domain Eukaryota; kingdom Metazoa; phylum Chordata; class Mammalia; order Chiroptera; family Rhinolophidae; genus Rhinolophus; species Rhinolophus sinicus. The sequence continues at coordinate 142,608,578 of NC_133751.1, read as the reverse complement.
TTCACCATAACAATTACAAGTGCCAACAGTTGTTCCATGTAATCAGTTATGCTCCCTACCTTCTTTCACCCAATTTGTCCCTATTTATATTCATCAAATCATTTTTCTTAAATGTAAACAGACTCAACCCTAATAAACTTGATTCTCACCTGTGGTCCTTATCTATTCTCTAGACTCTTCTGTTATGTTACTATACCTCAGTATTTCTGCTTTATTTGTCTCACTTGAATCCTCTGTTATCTCACATCAGTCAATCACTCTCTGGACACTGGTCAAGTCAGTATTAAAAGTACAAGTAGGATTACAGGAGATACGAACCTGCACCACAACAAAGTTTTATTCTTATAATTCTTAAACCTGGGTGGAATACACACTTTGTTTAAAATAGTTTAAACACAGTTCCTCAGTTAAGAAACTCTGCATCCTTAATACTTGTCCAAAGTTCTAAATTATTTCATTTTGTAGATTTTTTTCTCTTAGTTGCTGAACATTTTTTTTTTAATCATTGGAGTACATAAGAATTTCACTGGAAATGAGATGCCTCCAAAATCTAAAAATTAAAATCTTAATGAATAATATTTTTGCAGAGATGAATAAAATTTTCTTTAAATTATTTACACATTCTTTTAAGCTGTGAGAAAATATCACTTTATTTTTATTCAGCTAGTCAGTTAACAACTATTTGAAAATACATTTTGTGCAGTGAAATAGAGGAAGAAAAGATATGAAATCAGAATTTCTGAGTCAAATTTTATCCTCAACATTAAGATATCCAAAACAGCCTCAGTCTACTCCATATTTGGCATTACTCACAAAATAGAAATGATAATATTTTTCATGTATACCTCATAATGGTCAAGTGAAATCATGTAAATGTGAACTCATTTTGTAAAGTATAAAACACTCCACAAATTTAAGACTTTAGTAGCATTTTGTGAAAACACTGGAATTGGTGCTTGTTGTCTGGATATCTATTGTAACAACAGGTCTCTGCCAATCTATGACCTCTTTTTGTTAACTCATTTGTTGGCTGGGATATAAAAAAGTAGACAGGAGAATGGAATATAAAGTTAAGATCCTGTGAGTCTTGCTGGGAGTATTTGGAGATAAGCGTATGTGAAAGAAGCATTTCTGCTGCCTATAAAATGCTTCCCCTGTTCTAGTTGTGCCTGAAAACCTCTGGAGACATTTTTTCAAAATATGTTTTCTTCAATTCAAGATCATTTTAATTTACAAAACCCACAAACCTTGATGAGTAAAAACAGCTCTGTATGTACATATGATGATAGATTTAACAAGTCCATGAAAAGTAGGTACTTGAACAATTTTAATTCTTCTCTAAGCCAAAAGAAGCATAATGTTCTATTTTAAACCATTTTATCTCAGAATTTTGTTAGAACTGAAAAGAAATAGCAGTGCTATTAAAGAAAGAAAAAAAACTTTTAAAAATCAATGAAAAATAAATGCTTAAATGTACATCGGGGAGGTGGTAACCTATCAACTATGTCCTAACTATTATTCTTACAATACTATGAAATTATACTATTGGAAAAGAAAAAAAATCTGCTCGGCAAAGTCATATTACATTTAAAGGTCATTAAATTTTAATGTGTAAAATTAAGTATTTAACTCAAGCTTTGAACAAAGCCACAGCCAGCCTCTTGTTCAGTAGAGCGCATCATAGCATGAAGCATACATTTTTCTCCATCTTCTTATAGAATGTAATCTGAAGTAACCTTGCCTCTAACTCTTCACAGTTAATTTTTATGAATGTTTTTAATTAGGGAAAATGGTTCACAATCGTGAGGATCTGGGAATTTGCCATATGCAGGTAGAGTTTTCTTATACATGATATTTAAAAGAAATAGCACACTGACAAATGCTTCATGATAGTGTTGAAATAGTAAAAACAGAAATGTAAGCACAGCAAAGGGATATGTACCAGTAAGATATTACACCGACAGATTTTGCCCCACGGACACAGTCGTTCATGAAGCAAAGTGGACAGAAAGAACCGTAAAAAAAAAGCAAAAGAAGTGCATCTTAATAGTGACAAATTGGTACTATCATTGTCTAGATTCCAATCTGAATATAGAGTTTTCATACACTTCGATCTGGAAAATGCACTTATATACCATGCTGGGTTCTAACGTAGAAGAAATCTACAGGACCAGTACAGCTGAGTGTACAGCCAGTGAGTGAAGAAATGGGCCCAGGTGTAATGGTGGAGATAGAGATAGGAGAAGGGATGACAGATAATTTTACACATGATAGCTGGAGTGGAGGCCAGTCCAAATAGTACCTGACACACAATGTTTTGAAGCCTGGGTATCAACAATCACATGAACAAAAATCAAAACCCTGGAGATCCTCTTACTAGTAGTGCTCCCAGCTCCAGTTTCCTGCCCACTTACCTCAGTCTGAGAAATAACTGAACTGATCTTATAATTATCCAGCCCCTAAACTTCAGAGATGAGGGAAGGATTTTAATAAAACCAAATTGAACAGTGAAAGGGCCAAAGAATACATACTCATTGTTCAGACAGAAAAAAAGTTAGGGAATTCCCATTGAGAATATGACTATTTTCTACACTTTGAATATATTAAATAGGGTACTTTCAACATTAAAATATATGCATTACCTCTGCATGAAAAATTAATTTTATATTATTATTATATCTAGCACCTTACTAAAGTTTCCCATTGAATGTAATAATTTATAGATACTTTGATTTTCTATTTAAAGAATCATATCACATGCAAATAATGAAAGTGTTTCTACTTCCTTTTTAGTCCTCATAGTTTTTATTCCTTTTCTTGTCTCACTACACTGGCTGACACCTCCTGAATAATGTTAAAAAAGAAATGGTGACAATAGATGTTCTGGCCTTCTTCCCGATATTAAAGAAAATGTTTTTTAAAAAAATCATTAAGAATAATTGTTCTAGGTTTTTCTTAAATGTTCTTTGTGAAAAAAAGTTTCCTTTTATTGACAGTTTTCCAACTCCTTTATAGTAAATGACTGCTGAATTTTTTTTTGCATCTACTGAGATGATATGCTAATAAATTACAGTAAATGATTTTGTAATAGCAAACTACCATTCTATTATTAGAATAAACCAAAATTTATTGTGATGTATTTGTCTTTTGATATACTCTGGACACAGTTTGCTAATATTTTTAAATATTTGCATCTATATTCCTGAGTGAGATTAGACTAAAATTTCCACTTATTTTTTTTTCTATCCATTGTTGGGTAATGTTAGTATCTTAGAGTAATTATTAGAATTTTACTTTTCTATAATATGAAAATTTTGTATAATATTGGAATTACTTGATCTTTGAAACTTTGATAGAATATAGACCTGGTAGTCTCTTTGGGCTAAGATTTTGAATTTAAATTCAATGTATTTAATTTTTATAGAACTATTTAGACTTGTTTTTACTAAGAGTGAGTTTTCTTACCTTATATTTTCCAAAATTTTCCCAGTTATTCTAAGTTTTAATACTTATTGCTATATGCCTATTCATGATATTCTTTTATTGAGTTTAGTTTCTGCTATATTTGTATTTATGGCTCCTTTAAGAGTCCTAATGTATTGCTTATTTTTGCCTTCATCTTTTTTTTAAATCAGTGTTACTAGAGATTTGTGTATTTTATTAGTTTTCACAGAAAAACAGTTTTTTCCTTGGGGATCCACTTTATCATATCTTTATTTTCTATTTTAATTCTGCTGCTAAATTTTGCATATATCTTAAGGTTTTGTGCTTATTTTGTTACATTTTTCTAATTTCTTTATTTTTTTTAACAACTAAAATTCGATGTTTGGAAATTTAGGACTGCTTCACCCACAACTTACAATAGGCAGTATTTCAATTACTAATAAATTCCAATAATTTTTAATTTCTATTATTAAATGTATTGGGCTATCAATTATTTAGATGTGTTCCCTGACAAATATACAAATTTTCACATACATTTTATCAAGTCCTAGTATAAATGCATTTAATTGGAGAACTGATGTGATCACATCTACGTTTAAATTTTGCCGAAAATCACTTTATTACCTAGTGTATGGGCAATTTTTTAAAGGTTTCAGTTATACAATAAAATGTGTTTTAATTGTAGGTTCAATTAAGGCAAGTTTGTTATTATGTTGCTTAATTATTGTAGAGTGTTTGTCCCATCACAGATGACAAAATGTTGTGGAAATCTACTGCTATGAGGTAAATTTGTCTTTTCTTCCCTATAGTCTTGTAAAACTCTGCTTTACATGTTTTTGAAGATATGTTATTAGGTGCATACAATTTTTAAATTGCTGTATCTGTCTGGAGAATTAGACCTTTTATCATTTTGTAGTGAAGTGACTTTTGTTACTGACATTTATTATTTCTGATTAAAATAGCTACTTCATGTGATTTGGATAGTATTTGCCTGCTATGTATTTTTATTATTTTCTTTAAAACTCTCCATGTTCCTGTACATTAACTGTCTCTTGTAAACAACACACAGAATTAGAATAAAATGTGTTTAATTACAATTTAGTGTAGATACAAATATAAACACAAAATCAGACTACCTGAATATAGTAAGAAACTTGAAAAACATTAAATACTTATTAAAAATTATTAAAAGACAATAAGCCCAAGAATAAATCAGTTAGAATGTCAAGAAAATATTGGAAAACAGTAACAGTGAGCAAGGGTTTGAAAATCCAAGCTTTAAAGCATAGTGTGTAGGTAACACAATTTAAATAGCTCAGTACTCCCACCAAAATAAATGACCTAATCAACTGAAGAAAACAAAATGTATCCACAAAAACTAAATAAGTTTAGGAAATTGATATATCATTCAAGTAAAATGTTAAACCCTTTGAAAATGTTATTAAACAAATAGAATAATTTTAGAATACAAATTTTATAACTAGACTATTACAAATAATACTTTGAGTACACTAATAAGAATAGCTGGTTAATGAATTGGAAAACAAATACACAATTTGATTTGTACTTTTCTCATGATATACAGGCATATCTCAGAGATACTGCGGGTTCAGTTCCAGATCACTTCAATAAAGTGAATTTTTTATTTCCCAGTGCATAAAAAGTTATATTTACATTATACTGTAGTCTATTGAGTGTGCAATAACATTATGTCTAAAAAAAACAGTTTACATAGCTTCATTTAAAATATTTTATTTCTTAAAAAATATTAACCATTAACTGAGGCTTCAGCAAATCATAATCTTTTTGCTGGTGCAGGGTCTTACTTTTAATTTGTAAAAAAAAGAAAAGAAAGAAAGAAAAAATGCAATATCTGCGACGCACAATAAAATGAACCATGCCGGTATGACTTTTAGTCACTCAGAAAACTCTGTGCTGAACACAGTAGTAACCATTTTCTCCAGCCCGCTTATTGTAGTAACGCCTTAAGTTTCTGCCTACTTTATAGCCCTCCTACTGCCCGTTCTCTATGAAACACCTAGAATGATTGTTTTATAAACAACTCAGATCATGTCACTACTCTGCGCAAATCCTTCCAATGATTTCCCATCTCAGAGATCAAGCCATTGTCCTTATAGTGATCTACAAAGACCCCAGATAATCTACCCATCACTACATTTCTGATTTCCCCTCCTACTACTCTAACTCAAATTCACTCCATTTCAATCACCCCAAACATATCTGAGCCTTTGTCTTTTGCCCTCCTTCTTCCTGCAATGACCCTGCCAAGGCATCTAAAAGGCTTGTTCCTTCAGCATCTTCAAGGAATCAGTAAGGTCTCCCTGGCTACCTACATAAAATGATATCATCCCCCATTCCCAACAGCACTCCCTGGCTCCCTTAATTTGCTTTCATTTCCTTCATAACACTCACCAATATTTGACTATTTATGTGTTTATTTATTATATGTCTTCTCACTCCAATCTTCATTAAAACTATAGCTCCATGATGGCAGGAATTCCTGGCTCTGTACTGTGTGCATGACACTTAGTAGGCACTCTATAAAAATTTGTTGAATAAAGGAGTAAACATAATATGTGCACAATATTATCAAACGATGCAATACATCCTGTTTCTTGCAAGCTATATCACTTAAAGTCTGTATCACGTCAGTTAATGTCTAATTATAAGAAGTTATTTTTATCAATAGCTACACCTATAAACTCCTTATGTGTAGAGACCATATTTTAGTTTTCTCTTATATTCCTCAGTACTTTAATTACTCCTCAATTACTGGCAGGTACTAATAAAATCTCCAGTATAGATTAAAATATTCATTGTTAACATGAATCTAAATGCTGCAAGAAAATGCAACAAATTTGCTGTGATATTTACTTCCCTCTCCTTCCTCTGCTATTTTTTTAAACAAAGTCAGCTAAGAAATAATCACATTAGGAAATATTGAATTCTTAGTTCTACTGAACTCTATCCTAACATCAAGAGAGGGGATTATCGGTGATGAAATGTGAAAGAAAAGCAACTAAGCAAAAAGAGAAAAAAGGCAGAAAAAGTAGAGCCAGAATTGGAATTCCTACTTCATGAGCAGAGTTTTGGGATTTGCCCTGCAGCGCTTGGTTAATTAAACACCAGGTGATAGACTGTAATCTCTTGAGCTTCCTTCCAGTTAGAATACTTGATTCAATTGGGATAAGGCAATGTAGACATCACAGGGAATTACAACATATAGATATCTGTATATATAAGATTTGAGCATTTCAGAAATTGAGCAATTTGGTATATGACCAAACAATATTACACACTTGAAAAACCACAATGTTGTAATATAATCAATCAGGTAAAAAAAAAAAAAAAAAAAAAAAACAAACAAACAAACTATCCTAAGAGTTTACGTTCTTTATTTCAATGTAAAGGGGAGTTTTACTCCTTTTGTCACCTATTGTTGAGTTGGATGCACCCTTGTCCATAAATGTTACCTTACATCTGACCCATTAGTTCATCACCGTAATTTATGCCATCTCCCTGACAGAGAGATAGCATACCTCTTCACAGGAACATTTTACTTAAAGACACGTATCAAGTCACTTTTCAACCTTCTTTTCATCAGGCTGACCTATCTCAACTACTCTTTCTTTCGCACATTCCGCTTGCTTACTGTAATAATTTGCTTATGTCCTCCTTATTTTTTTTCCTTAAATTCCTAGAGATTTAGGAACAAACAACTAGAAATGTTATTTCCAAGGGTTTAAATGGTGCACAGTGAGAAGCAGTAAGAGACGAAAGACCTGGATTCTGACCTAAGAGACAAAAGATCTGGATCTACTAGTGCTATTTCAATTATTCATTCGAGTAGCCATGGGCACAGCATTTATCACTGAAATCCATAATGTTGCCAAATGTTAAAAAGCAGAGAAATAGCTCATTTTATCTAATGAGGTCTTTAATTAGGATACGAGAACACTGCAGAAACATAAAGCATCTTGTAACTACGTATTATAATATTTCCTGCCAACCATAGTCTTAAAGGAATTTTGCCTACAAAAAGAAAAAACCTACAGGAGGTTGCTTTTACATGCTAATATCATCAGAGAATACCAAATTTCTGTTTTTAAGAGAACTGAAAACTACTAAATAAAGTATGACTTTTTGAACCTATGTACTGAGACATATTTAATCTTAGAACATGTGTATTGTGCTGTTCATGCCTTCATCAGAGACAGGAACAGAGGAGTTGAGGAGGACATTAAAAAATAACTAGGTAAGTGCCTGTCTTGGTTTAAACTCTTCTCATTCAAAATGTGACTACAGTTTGATTTTGTAGACTTAAACATAAATGGCTATGTGTTCATCAGGGTACAGGGGAATTAGGCAGGAAAAAATTTTTCTTACATAATGGGTATTTAGTGGCTGATTTCCTTCCCAGCGTGCTGAAATTGTAATCACCATATGTGACATAGAAATGAATGGAGTCTGGACTTTCTCTTCACAGTTCTCCCCATCACACATCAACACACACACACACACACACACACACACACACACACACCTTGTGTTTACACATTTAGTTTCTGCTTAATACATTAGTCAAGTGAGATATTTTCTCTTTGTTTTTTTTCCTCTCTCTGTCTCAAGGCATCTGAAATTTAAAAACCCATTTTCTCAAATGTGTACAGAAATAGAATACTAGAAACAAAGCTCCAAAATAATCTGTGGGACCTTTGAAGTTTATTGACTTGAACTATACAGAAACTACAAATGCACAGTATTCACAGGTCTCTAGTTAGTAGCACAGAATTAGTAGAGTTTTGACCAGAACAGACATGGACACAGAACCACCGACCTTCACAGGGTGGAGACATGAATGACTCCTAAGGGAATGAGAGGTACACCAGCAACTCTGCAAAATGCATCCTTAGATTAACTGGCTTGGTATAAATTTTTAAATGTCTACATTTCCAACTTCTTGCCCTAGCTTACTTTTAGCATCATGGACTTTCTTACAGACATCCAAATAACAGTTTCTTTTAATATTGAAGATTTTAATAAAAGATAAATTGAAAAACATATATATCCTATTATACTGTGGGTAGAAAGTTATAGAAAAATTGTCTCTGTGTAAGAGTGTTTGGTTACAAATACCAGGAACTCACTTCAAACTACCTGAAGTAAAAGAAGTATATTGTGGGAGGATATTGTTCTCTCTTATGAACTTGAGGAGCAGTAACAGTTCTCAGGAAAAAAAAAAAAAAATTAGTTTCAACTGGGCAGACATCCAGAACTGTGTCTACTTAAAGGATAAAAATAAAAAATAGTAAAACACATATTGTGTTTCAAGAGTCTCATCTCTATTCTCTTTCTTACAAAATTCTTCTTCCTCTCTTTCAACAACCACTTTCTTCCAAAGTAACTGTCAGTTCCATGCTTTCTAGAAAATCTTTTGAAATCACTCTGGTTTAGCATCTAATATCTCTCAACTTCAATTTTCACATTTCAAAATTGGAGCTAAAGATGTCTGCCTCGCAGAAGTATGATAGAAAAACCAAGATGAAATAATGCAGGTGAAAACTCTATCATGGTACTTAGTGTGTAATTTGTGCTTGATAGAGTTCTTTATTTTTGTGTTCTAATCATTAAATCATACTCATAAGTTAGTGACATATTGTATCACTTCTCCCAAAGACTGGATGAATAAAAGAGTCTCTAGGAGTAGCATTTTCATGTATTTACCTCTTGGAGTGGCTATCATAAAGCACAATGATAAAAATTCTTCCACGATGTGGTATCAGCAAACAGAATGAGTTGAATGGACAGCTACTACAGTCTATTACTTTCAACATTCATACTACTTCCAACAAATGTACTCTCCTGGATATATAATCATACGTTACATATAAGGTAATAATTCTAGTTTGATTAATTATTTATGCTTATTTACTTCTTTATTCTCAATATGTGTTTCTTCTGGGTAAAACCATATAACTCAAAATTATGTATGACTCTTTTATGGAGGAATTTTCCCAGTAGTTCTGGACAACCGGGTCCTTGTATAACTTCTGTTTATTTTCCTGACAATTTATCAATATACCACACAAAGTTATAAAAATTTTTCTGCATTGAATCTGACATCTTTCAGCACGATGATGGAAAATCATGATCTTTAAGTCAACAGCACTCAAAAAATAGTTAATTGGATTTTTAAATCTTTAGGGTCTGTAAGATTTAAAAGTCAGACATCGGGAATTATTTAAAAAAAGAGAGACTGACAGTTCTATCCACAGACTTTATTGATCAGAATATGATATTTATAAAACCACAACACAAAAGGAAAAGGTACTATAAATATTTTGCTATGATAAATTCAGGGGAGGGGGTTTTATAAAGGATGCCAAGGAAACATTAAAGGCTTTCATAGATTTCCAGCATCAGAATTCCAAAGACTGGAGTATTCTGGAAGTAAGTGAAAGGCATAATTACAAATAGGTTACCCACAGGACCCATCAGTTAGCCAGCCACACCTTAGAAACATGGCAAAGAGGACCAACTTCTTCAGAGAATGCAGCAGGTTAACCACCAGATGATTAATGTTGGCAAGAAATTGGAGGACATTATAGTAGGTAAACCAAGAGAAGACATTTCTTGGAAGAGGCTATGGTTTCAGAGTGTCTAAAAATAACAGCAAGTCTCCAAATATATTTCTAGTCTCTCTATAATTGGAACATTCTTTAAACCTTGGACAGAGAAAGACCTGATATTTACTCAAGTTTATTATCATCTGCAATGGTGAAAGGAAGTAAATTGAATAAAAAAATAATAATAAAAGGCCACTTGGTGAGACCATGTCTCATTTTCCTCTAGCTTAAGCATATTTATTTCTCCTAAGAAGATGACTTTATATTCTCAGCTATGTAATTTAAAAATATGAATTAAACTGTACACAATTTTAAACTTGTTGGGGGAGGCATAGCTTATATTTCCGATTTTGTCTATGTTGGAAATTTAAGATTTATTTAGCAATTTCCTTGAAATTTGCTTAAATGGCTTAATGAGAAGCAAAAGGCATAGCCACTCTCAAATCTACACTGCTATTCTATACCCTGATGATTTTCTTGCAAGTCGGTAATGGATGTAGAGAGTTCTATTAGTGATATAATTCAAAGGCCTGTAAGAGGTTTCATTAAGCATGAAGCTAACACCTGGGAAGAACGTTAGCAGCTCCCCATAAGAAATAAGAAAATAATGTAATGAGGTATTTTGGATTTGCTACTGTGATGATTTAATACTGGAAAACATCCTTCCTCCTTCACCATCAATTCTAATCCTCGCTCATAATTTCTCAATTCTGGTTGCATCTGATACATCTGCCTTACTCAGAAAGTATGTCTCCTCTCTGTTGTTAAAGCCCAGCAACAAAAGACCACCAGGTGCAAAGCACATATCTGATAAAGGACTTGCATCCAAAATATACAAATTACTCTTAAAGCTCAACAGTAAGAAAACAAATAATCCAATTAAAAAGTGGGCAAAAGATCTAAAAAGATACCCCCACCACAATGATGTACAGATGGCAACTAAGCACATCAAAAGTTACTCAGTGAGTTGCCGTTAGTGAATTGTGAATTAAAATTCACAATGCCATTGTGTGGTATATCATTGTGTGAATTAAAACACAATGATATACCACTCCACACACACTAGAATGGCAAGATTCCTGAACACTGACACCACCAAATTCTGGCAAGGATGTGGAGGAATAGTTAGTCTCATTCTTTGCTGGTGGAACTGCAAATGGAATGCAAAAGGTACAGCCTCCTTGGAAGTTTGACAGTTATTTACAAAGCTAAACATAGTCTTATCATACTATTCAGCAACCCCACTCCTTGGTCTTTACCCAAAGAAGCTGAAAACTTATATCCATACATAAACCTACACAAGAATATTTATACCACTTTATTCATAATCGCCATAACTTGAAGCAACCAAGATGTCGTTTAGTAGGTAAATAAATAAACTCTGGTACATCCAGACAATGGAATAGTATTCAGTGATAAAGAGAAATGTTATTAAGTCATAAAAACTCATACCCTTAAATGCATATTATTAAATGAAAAAATCCAGTTGGAAAAGGCTACATACTGTATGATTCCAACTGCATTAACTTCTGAAAAAGGCAAAACTATAAGGAAAGTAAAAAGATCAGTGGTTTCCAGGGCATGGGGTGGAAGAGATAAATAGATAGAGCACAAGAGGTTTTTAGGGCAGGAAAACTATTCTGTATGATACTGTAATGATGGATATATGGCATTATGCATTTGGCAAAATCCATAGAACTGTGCAACAAAAAGAGTAAATCCTAGTGTAACTATGGACTTTAGCTCATAATACTGTCCACCAATGTAAGTTCATCAGTTGCAACAAATGTACCACATCAATGCAAGAAGCTAATAATGGAGAAACAGCATGGGGCGAAAGTATATGGGAACTCTATGTACTTTCTTCTCAATTTTTGTCTAAACCTAAAACTTTAAATTGTCTATTGATTAAAAATAAATAAATAAAAAGAACACCAGAAAAATACCTGTAACAAAAAAATGTTAGAATTACTATGCTTTTCACAGCAAGAAAAACTTAAAACCAGAGAAACTCTGGGAGATAATTCATTACAGGGACTTGAGGGAGGGATGGAGCGTCTTATACAATTTGAATTTGAGTTTGATAATTTTAAAGTGGGAGTAGGGAAGCGTGGGCCAGCTCTGGCTTGAACAGTATCAGAGGTGGGAACAATGGATATCTTAATTTTTTATCCAAGAAGTGGGGGATTAAATAAAGCTAGTCTACAGAGATCAGTGGTAAAGAAGTAGTAGTAATTTATGTTAGTCAGAAGAGGGGGCTGTTTAAGTTGTTTTTGTGATTGTGAAAAGTCTTTGTGTCTGTCTTCCCAAACATGGTTACAGAGTGGACTTGTCTGAGTATCGTTTATATTTTATGATCATTTATGTTAGTTGGGAACATTGTGGCTTAGATGTTACTGGAACTGTTTTGTATTTGCACACTCTAATAATATGACAGCAGTTAAATAAATCATGCCAAATCTTTCAAGATCTAGAACACAAATACCTGAGATGCTCATTTGTCCAGCTGTCCTCTCTCATCTAAGCAACTCACAAAGCCCAGGCAGATATTTCAAATACTACCTGACTGTGTATTCTACTTTACAACTAGATTCCAATTACAGTATCATTTAGAAAGTTTTCAGATGAAAGGAATGTAAAATTTGAATTAACTGATTTAAACATTAGGGGGAAATTGTTAATATTATCACTCATACCAAGATACATAATTATGATACTTCAAGGTTTGAGGTTTAATGACGTAATTAAGACCCAGGTTTTCCTCATCTTTTTACTCTACAGTCCTTAGCATGTTGGCTTTTATTATTAGGCTTGTCCTCCTGTGGTCACAAGATGGCTGCAAGCACCTTCAAGCATTGCATCCTCACACAACAATGCTCAAAACTATAAAGGAGAAAAAGGCTGGACTTCTTTCTTTGTTCCTTTTTAAGATTGAGAATAACTTTCCAGTAACTTCTTCTTTCCATATGTATCTTCCTCTATTTGTAATGTTGTTCTTTTATCTGAAATATTATTATGTGTCATTGCATAAATTTCCTATTTGTGGGATTAAGTCCAAAAATATTCTTTGAATTTAGACCAGGGGTCAGCAAACATTTTCGGTATATAGTGAATCCCTACATTCCAGAGGCTCCCTTTTGAAAGGAACATAGCATCCAGAAATTTTGCTTTTTGTAAAGCCCATATTAAAAAGAATGTTTTAAATGTATTTCTCTTTTTCAGTTACTGTGTATTCCTTGATTATTTTCATGTATAACACTGTGTGGAGAATTGGGGGTGGCCGGTTAACTCAGTTGGTTAGATAACAGTGCTCTTGCAAGGTTGCTGGTTCCAACTAGATTGAAAAAATTACTTGACTTGGAGCTGATGGGTCCTGGAAAAGCACACTAAAAAATTAATAAATAAAACTTAAACAGAAAGGAAAGACTGTGTGGAGAATTATGTGGTCCCCCTACAATAGCATTTATCTTTATGTTGGGTTCTTCCCCTTTTCACTTCCTGTGTGCCCCATGAGCACGTTAATATTTCTTCTCTGAGTGAGTTAGGAAAACTTCTCTGCAGCTGGGAACCAATTCCTAATATGGGAATTAGGAAGCTGATAATTATAGTGAGGCAGGTGGGATGGTAGCTCTATGTTAAAAGTCTTTCCCTTTAGAACACGTTTTCCAATTTGCAAAATGGAAGTACATTAGAAACTAGTAACAAGTTTGTAAATAAAAAGAAAAGATAAATGATGCCTTAATCAGTTTTAGATAACAGATGACTCCAAAATTTCAGTGGATGGCTTACATCAACCATCAATTGTTCCCACTCACATGACATGTAGGCTGCAGGCTGGCTATGGCTGCATTGGAACTGATCAGCTCTCCAACACCATTTCATGCTGGAACTCAGACTGAAGAAGAAACCCCTACCTGGGACATTTTGTTTTTACGGCAGAGGTATAAGAAAAGACCAAGACGAAACAAGCACGCGTATTTAAAATTCTCCATGTTCTCTCCAGACGTAGCCAAGGAGGATAATAGGAAAGGGAGAATTTCCCAGACCATGAAGCTAATGGAGAACAGTGAACAGGAGAATAGAATGGGGACCCCAATAAAACATCATTGCCTAACTCAGGGTAGGTTTTCACAGTGCTTTCCTAAATTTCCGAACTGCTTTGGCCGTGTGATTCCTCTGGGCTTCAAATTCTCCCAAGATCAAGAAACTTTCTCAGCCTGCTTTCTGAGCTAAGTTGGAAGAGGATCAAAGATTTACTGATATCTTGAACAATCTATAATGTCTTTGTTCCAAGCTCTTGTTACTTTTGTCAATACAAATTTCTCAAAAACAGAGTATTTTTAAAAATTATACTTAATACAGTCATCTTCATAAGCAATTACTACCCCCACAATTCCTTTTGAACGTAACTTTCTAATTTCATTTGGGTACTATCTGCCTATGAGACTTCTGTGGAATTATGCCCTTCTCTTTACCACAGCCATTTTGTCCAAACTTCCAAATTAAACTACTCAGAAGTCTAACATGGAGCATGACATGACCATATCTGGTAGTTACCCTGAGAATGTAGTTTAAAGGTTTCCTAACTTTATGTTTTACTGACTGGAATTGAGAAACCATTCTATGGTCTAATTGTACAAGTACCAGAATTGCTGGGATCGCTATATCCGTCCATCCCTACTTTCAAACACACCAATTCTTTTCTGACCTCAGCTTTCTTATAGTGCCTTCTCAAAAGCACCTAAAAACAACTCATGCTAGCAATGTACTGTTTTGAAACCTTTCTGCCAAAGTCACAGCCCTTTATTGTACATCAACCGCCTTTCAATCTAAGGTTTCAAAAAAATAAAACCAACTTACAAAATATTTTGCTACTGTATAGCACTTTGTAAGTTTCCAATAACAGTTTCTCTTCCTCCAGGTGTCCGGCAAAATCTTTATCACATATATTAGGTATTTTTGTTACAGCAGCCCACAAGGTTTAGCAGTTATTTGCTCAACTGCACATTTTTGCTGCTAACAAATAATCCCCATAGCTCAGTGGATTACCTCAGAAAGCACTTTACTTCTTTCAGATTACACAGAACCTGTGGTTTGGCTATGGCTGTTTGACAGTGTTCAACTCTGCTCGGCTCTGCTGTGCGTCTTCTCATACCTGGACTCCGCGTAGCTGTACAGTCCCCATCAGGGACATGCTGTTTTTATGGCAGAGGGTAAAAGCAAGAGGCTAGAATGAATCATGAAATCACTTTCAAAGCATGTCACATTTGCTCATATCCATTGGCCAAAGTAACAGGGCAGGGGAGTGTCCTCCACCAGAGAAAGGACCAGGTCACAGGGCAACGGATGGAGAGGTTAAGGGAGGGAGTGACTAAACCAGGAATATAGGTTAAGACAAATGCTGTGCAGGAGGAGGCTCCTTCTGAGATTACGTTTCATAAATGAGTTACTCCTTGAATCATAATCAAAGCCCTCAGATAGGGAAAAAAAATCACAATAAGCTTTTCCATTGTTCATTTAAATTAGGACTCCTTAGGGATAATGTGTTCAAATAATCAACATAGATTCTGAAATAGGGTTAGAGATCTCATTTTCTTCTTTCATTCTCCTGACCAACTCCCTCACCTGACCTCTCTACAGCATCTTTATTAGAGAAGGTGAAAGCTTTTCATGATTAAAATAGACAGATTAGGAACTGTGATAGGAAACAGCTTTGCCAAATGACTTCCACACAGGATTGGCAGAAGGTGGACTATTTAAGCCAATCTATTTACTGGCTCTGCAAAGTATACCATCCCTAAAGAATTCTATAGATCTTCACTTACGTGGCTTACTGGATCCAAATAAGAATTATATTGGTAAAGATAAAAACTAAAAACAAACAAAAAACATAGAAACTTTACTTTTAGTGACATATAAAATTTTATTTCTGATCTTTAAATCATCTCTTATATCTACCTTGCCCTAGAAATTCACATTTCTAATTTATATGAATTCTCCAAGCTAAACACATTTTCAATAAACTGAAGCATATTATTCTTCATCGCGTAGGTTATATATTTTCATAATTATTATATTACCCTATTCTCCATATAATTACATCATTTTTATTTTACCTTAAAGGTCTAAAAAATATTTGCCATCATTTGGAAAGAACCTGCTTAGGTTCAGCTGTTGTTAGGATAAACGCAGTTTCTTCTCTTATAGAATGAACTAGGTACTTTTCATTTGTCCTTGGAAAGCACATTTATAGAGAGAGGCATTTATAAAGATGCCAAGTGCCATAGTGAGGCAAACTCCACCAAAACTACAATTTTATACTTCAAGAAGCTAATAGACCTTTAATAAAACATATTTCCTATTGAGATAAGTACAGCTAAATATTCTCCTTCTGCAGATGAGGGAAAGCAAGGCTAAGGAAGAGTATAAAGTAATTTGTTCAATGTCAAAGGAGTCAGAAGTAGATCCTGAAATAGGGCCCTAATCTGTTACAGTGAGAAAGAGAATTATAAAAATTACAAACCACTCACTCTTATTGCAGCTTTTCTACTGCAGGAATAAATATCCTCTGTCATGGCAATCGATTTCAATAGGGAACAACAAAAATTTAAGTAGCCAAGCATCAGAATTAATAAAGAACAATCACAATACCTACATCATTTCAGTGCTCATATTAAACATAAAAACTAGAAAATTTATATTATCACAGCACTCACTAGACTCCCCTAAGCTCTTCTATTTTCAACGGGGGTGGTCACATCATTCATTTATTCACCAAGCAGTTAGTCTGAGTCCAGAGTACATGTGTTATTTTTACATATAAAGTTAAAAATTTCTATTTTTATTTATCTGCCATTTAATGTAACTTTAATGACTGGGATCAAGATAAAACCAGAATACAGTTTACCAATTAGTTCATTGGGGAAGCTTGTGAAGGATGAGACCACTGGGCACTATTAAATACATAACTTTTATTAATAAGAACTTTGTTTTTCTATTTTGTATACAATTCTGGGCACACATAATAAACAGTGACTATGACGACCAGCAGGGTGATGAAGGACATTGTGTTGGCTTTTCCTAAGACATTTGGACTTCCAGAAAAATTTATGGAATGTCAATTATCAAAAAAAATGTCAAAAATCAGAGTGCTTTAGCCCTCTGGCCAGACCATAAATTAAATATACAAATTATCTTTTCTTCACCTCAACCTTGAGAGGTCAGGCTAAGTCAGTTTTTAAAGAATGCCATAAAATGTGCTTTCGTGGCTATTTTAATGCTTCATGATTCAAGCAACTACTTTAGAAGATCACAGGGATATCTTAAAATATAACCTAATTCTTACCTCTTAAGTTATAAATTAATGACTCACTTCACTGTCAAAATCACTTAAAATCTTTGTAAATAAGACCTTTAATTCTATGAAATTTAAGTCATCCATTTTATATCTAATACCAGCATGAAGTCCACAGTGTGTCTGGGGGCTGAGGGGAGAGGGAAAACTATAAACTAGTAACATTTATTTATAATTTCCATACTAGAATTTACATATTTATGAAATGCTATTCTTCAAAATTGTCACCTTGAACACTTTAAGCGAATTCCAATGATGTTACCTTTTTCAAAACATCACCAATATCAGTATAAATACTCACCAGTGCTGGGATTCCTTTATAGTCATACCTACTTTTAATAAAAAACGGTAAAGTACAGCATAGGGAATATAGTCAATGATATTGTAGTAACTATGTATGGTGCTAGGTGAGTACTAGACTTAACGGTAGGATCACTTCATAAATTATATAAATATTTAACCACTATGCTAAATACCTAAAATGAATATAAAATAATATTGAATGTCAAAAAAATAAAAATTAAAAAATCACGCCAAAAAAAGAAACAATGAAAGAAAAACTTTAACTTCTCTATGATAGAAGACACCATAAAGTTAACAAATGTCAGACCTGAAAACAGTATCTGTAAGATGCACACAAATAAAGAATAATTATCCAAAATTAAAAACTATACTATGATCCAAGCTATCAACCACATTTACCAAATTACCTTCTAATTGATGTTAAGCTACTTTCAAAAATTAAGGTCACCCTGCAAGTTTCACTACTATTACTATCCAAACTCAATGCACTCGAGGATTGATAGCAATTCCAAAATAGAATTTCAAAAAGTGTGTTGAGGAAATATAATAGAAATAGAATTAGTACAAAATGTGAGTAGAAACAAAGTTCCACACAGTCCTCATCACATTTGTCACCAGTCAGGTACAGTGTCTATGCCTCGGCTCAAGGTGAGAAGCTGGCTCCTTTCCTCTGACTCAGGTATCGGTTCCATTCTGCTAGAAGATGCTGAACCACTTTCCCCAAAATCTGGAGAAACGCACATGCTTCTACTATTCTCTTCATGAAATAATGCTAATTATAATAATACTAGCAATACTACAAGATATATTGTAATTATATCAATAATAATTACAATGCATATTTATAATGAGACAGGTACCTTCTAAATGGAATATTTCCTTTAATCTTCAAAATAATCCAATTTAATGTCACAATACTCCTGGAAAGTATTGTATGAATTCCATTTTACATATAATGTCTTTAAGGTGCGATAAGACTTCACTCAATGCTGATCGATTTGGCATTGGTAGAGCAGTCCTAGACAATGAATATTTATAACTCACTGTCAAGCAATAATCATCCCTTCATCCACTCCTCACCCCACCTGGAAGTTACTCAGATAGTAGTTCCCAGAAGTCCTTCAGGCATAACCATCTTTCAGTTTGGAAAATGCTTGGTTGAACACTTTTCTTATATCAGATTTTTTCCCCCTAAAATATTGGCATTTTATAGTTCTAAGAAGTCAAATATAAATACAGGGTCTAACAACTAAGTTCACAAACTTGTTGCAACGATGTTGTTAATCTTTTTTTGCTATCAGAGGAATTTTTCATTAAGAATTCGTACCAACTGGACAAACAGTTAACCAAGATTACTATTTGGAAGTGATGAAAAGGCTGTGTGAAAAAGTTAGATGACCTGAACTTTTTTCCAGCAATTCATGGCTCTTGCGTCACAACAATGCACCAGCTCACAAGGCACTGTCTGTGAGGGAATTTTTAGCTAGTAAACAAATAACTGTATTGGAACACCCTCCCTACTTACCTCATCTGACCCCCAATGACTTATTTCTTTACCGGGAGGTAAAGGAAATATTGAAAGGAAGATACTTTGATGACATTCAGGACATCAAGGGTAATAGGACAACAGCTCTGATGGCCATTCCAGAAAAAGAGTTCCAAATTGTTTCGAAGAGTGGACTAGGTGCTGGGATTGGTGCATAGCTTCCCTGCCAGACCTCGTGTGTGTGTGTGTGTGTGTGTGTGTGTGTGTGTGTACAGAGGGTGCCAAAAAAAATGTATACATTTTAAGAAAGGAAAAATCTCTATTAATTGTAATAACATATACCGAAAACAAAAGTTGAATACAAGTCACGTTTGACTTCTGCAATTATAAGAGGTGTTCAAAGTGGTTATCATCAGCATAATTTTAATACAGTTTTTCCTTTCTTAAAATGTATATATATATTTTTTCGGCACTCTTTGCATATATTTTCCTAACCAATTTGAGCATGGAATCTATCTCCCTAGGGGATTATTCAAAGGAAAACACTTTCTTATCTTATCTCATATAAACCCTAATAAAGTTGAGTTATCTGAGTGCCATTCTTTGCATGATGGCACTCAGATAACAGAAAGACAAATCCAAATTTAATATTCAGAAAGTAATGCACATCTTTGTGGAACACTCTAAAATAAACAGCAAAGGAGTAATTGAATTGAATTTACATACAGCAAAGCTTCTGTAAAACCCCCATCTCTGTTGGTATACTCTGCCAAATCCTAATGCTATCTGTGAAGAATCTGTTTGTTTTCTTGTTTTGAAAATGCACTAGGAAAATTTCTAACCTGCATGGATTCTTTTTTCTTTCTTCTATTTTTGCCTTTCTGCTAACTTCCACATTAATTGTTTTTTCCCTAAATATATCCCTATCTGTATCAGGTAGTATGATTCCAGCTGCAAGTAAATAAATACATATTCAAACAAAAGTCCCATGGATAGTGAGGAATTTATCTTCCTACAAAAGAAGCGTAGAGGCCAGGTGAGTTCAACGTAGTTATTTAGCATCTTAATAATGTCAGGACTTCAGTTTTGTTGTTTTGCAATTTTTTGTTTTTCCTGTCATGGCAATAAGATGGTTGCAATAACTCCAAATAGTATGTTCTTATCCCCAAAACATTCAAAGGCAGGAAGAGGAAACCCCTTACATACTTTTATGAGAATGAAGAACATTTTCTCAGAAACACCCACTGATATTCTAATGTCTCATTGATTAGGATTTGTTCATGTGCCTACACATATCAATCACAGGCAAGAGAAGTGGAATAACTATTAGTCACTAGTCCCATCTAATCAAGACTCATGTCATGAGGTTGCAGAGGAGACCATGGAGTACCTGAAAAAATGTTGATTTGTTTAGAAAGAAAAGGAGACATATTTTTGAGCAGGAAACCAATAGTAGTTATGACCTGCCCTTTCTATTTAGCTTCTCTCATATTGTAGTACTACTCATGATTTCCACTCGGCACTATAAAAGATCCTGCAAGGAAAAATCTTCTACAAAAAGAAAAAAGACATAAAGTTACAATTATACATTAATTTTTCTATGCCACATATGCATATATGGCATGGAAATTATTAATGCATAAATATGTTGTCTCTATAACCTGCCATTTTAACAGTATTTGTTCTTTCTGTGGAAATGAATAGATGCTCACAAGATCATTTGTTACTGAATGATTGACAATTTTGTGACTATCAAAATTATTAACCTTTGTACATTTTCTTGTACGTTCTTTGCCTCTTTTCCTTCGAGTTTGTTTTCTTATTGATGCAAGACCTCTAATGTACCAAGGATATTAATTTTTATGTCATATATATTGCAACTATTTTCTCAGTTGACTTTTGATTTGTTATGTTTGTATTTTTTCACACAGAAAGGATTGCAATTTTCATGTAGTCAAATCCATCAAGTTTTCTATATAGAGCAAATCATCCATATGACTCTTGAAATGCACTACCTAGGATTACATATGGTTTGTCTATGTTTTGTCTTTGTTTTTTTCTTAATCTATAGCATACTCTATATCATTTAATCCAAGAAGCAGCTTGTCTACGAGTACATTCACATCACACTCAGCCACATATGAGGTGTCTGACTTTGGGCAATTCAATTATTTTCAAATGGTTACCCAGTTGTCCCAAAACCATTTAAGCCAAATAATAGTCCTTTTTCTATTTTCAAATGGTTACCCAGTTGTCCCAAAACCATTGAAGTCAAATAATAGTCCTTTTCCTGATTTGAAATGCGGCCTTTATCATAACTACATTCCTTATCTGATGTATGTGTTTATGGGCTTTCTGTCACATTTCCTTTTATTTTTTGTAGTTTTTTTCTTCATTTTACTATTAGGCTTCTTGGTCCAGAAAAAAATTCTTGAGCCTCAATGTGGACTGTAATCTTCTATAAATTTACTTTTCCTCTTTCTGTCATTGGAAAGGTTTGTCTTGGCATCGACACTTTCTTATATTAATAATACAATTCATATTTTCTTACCATTTTTTTCATTTGTCTTTCCTCTCACTTGAGATTTTTTTATATTCCACAGGTCTGAAATATTTTATTTAGCTACATTTATTATATACAGCCTACAGAGGGGTTTTGGTTTTTGACCCAATCTGTTTATTTGTAAATTTTAAAATGTTTTCTTATATGCCATATTTTCTGCTAATTCTTTATTTTCTTTCCTTTAATAAATTAAGCTTTTTGTTTTGTTTTCTCTGTGTATGTCTGTATGTGTATGTATAGTATGAGACTTCAGATAGTTTCTCATCTGGTTTCAGTTCTACTAGCTATACTGCTAACTTTATATAATATGCTTAAAATTCTACCTATTTATTTATCAACTAGGTCACATTTATTAACAAATCTTCACTATGAATGATGAGCATGAGGATATTCTCTGGGACTTTCACTCCAATCCCCAGCAGTCAACAACAGACAGCAGAGAAGAACATAAACTATAGTACAGAGCAGCTTTAGAAGTATAGGCAGTAGTATCTCTGATTATTTCCTGATTTATTTATCTCCGTAAAAATCATCACCCGCTACACCTTAACACATATTCCTGAGTGAGGGATAATGACCCAAGACATATATATGTGTGTGTATAAGAATACACACACACACACACACACACACACACACACACACACACACATATTCTTATACATAAGGCACTAAAATAATCATCTTCAAATCTCTTTGAAACTTATTAGACAAGCTGCTGTAAAGCATAAAGAATTAACATTGTGATGGCTACTCAGGTACCATTTTAGAATTTCAGAAGCAACTAAACCAAGCGTGTGTGTGAATAAGTCTTTAAAAGGAAAATCAACAAACTATCTCCCTTTTTAATCTTCTACCTGTTTTGAAATTGCCACACAATCTTATTTCTTTCTCAGTCTGTTTAATACATCCTGTCACCATGGGTGGTACAGAGAAGAGAAAAGCTGCAGGAATTAAAAATATAACACTTGTCCCTATGACTTTTATTAAGCCCTCAGAGAAATGAAACCTCTTTAAATATCTTGTAGAACCAAATACAAGCTTAAATACAGTTTGTTAGAAGGTATTTAAAATGTGATTCATCTGCTATTAATCTTTTAACCTCCCCTGCAGCATACTGTCACCAAACAGGGAACAATCTAGAAAGCTTTCAGAATCTGTCACCTCTGCTGTAAACATCTCAGATTAAAGTCCCTGGTGCTTATTCTGAAAAGTCCTTGATCCCCCCCAGTGGCAGCTTCTGCACTTCAAGAACAGAAAGAAAGCTAATGGTGGGCAACTGAATGAAAACATTTTTAAAGGAGAAAAAATATATTTTAGATACAAACAGAAGAAAGTCTTAGGGAAGCTAGCTAACTATGTGTAGCTATTCCTTTAAATAGATGTTATACTTTAAAGTATATCTAGCTATTTGCTCTAGCGAAGGACTCAGCCTCTTCAATTTCAACAAAAACTCCTACAAATATGATTTGAAAAAAAATCTGTTTTAACCCCATCAAAATTAGATAATGACATTAAGTTTTACTTCTCTCCCTTTTCTGGTAATTGCTCATGTCTATCGTTTTCTGGAAGACCCTCTTAGGAATATTTGTTTCATATGCATGTCCTCATTCTACAGTATAATTTTCTAAATTATGATGGAAGTTTCTATGAATATTCCCAAGGAAATTTTTGGGTGTGTCTAAGAGCCAGTTTTATTAATAGCAAACACCACCACATTTTTTCTACTAAAGATACCTAATAGCTGAGTTTATTAAATTAAAAGAAACAGAAAAAAAAAAAGCCTTGTCTATTTCAAAGCATATATATATATATACTTACATTCAACTTTGGCTCTGTGTCCAAGTTTGTACTTTCTAGGAAAACATGTTCTTTTAAAATTTATATAACATTTATCATATATTATTTCAGCTGAAATGGAAGATGATCATTCTGCTTTTCTTTTGGTGGTGCTAAGAGTTTTTCTTTTTTTTTTTTTTTTATTAAATTTATTGGGGTGACAATTGTTAGTAAAATTACATAGATTTCAGGTGTACAATTCTGTATTACATCATCTATAAATCCCATTGTGTGTTCATCACGCAGAGTCAGTTCTCCTTCCATCACCATATATTCGATCCCCCTTTCCCTCCTCTCCCACCCCCCACCCCCCGCCCCCCTTACCCTCTGGCAACCACTAAACTATTGTCTGTGTCTATGAGTTTCTGTTTCTCATTTGTTTGTCTTGTTCTTTTGTTGTTTTTGGTTTATATACCACATATCAGTGAAATCACATGGTTCTCTGCTTTTTCTGTCTGACTTGTTTCGCTCAGCATTACTCTCTCAAGATCCATCCATGTTGTCACAAATGTTCCTATATCATCTTTTCTTACTGCCGAATAGTATTCCATTGTGTATATATACCACAACTTCTTTATCCATTCATCTATCGAAGGACATTTTGGTTGTTTCCATGTCTTGGCCACTGTAAACAAAGCTGCAATGAACATTGGAGCACACGTGTCTTTATCTCTAAATGTTTTCAGATTTTTTGGGTAGATACCCAGGAGAGGAATTGCTGGGTCATATGGTAATTCTATTTGTAATTTTTTGAGGAACCTCCACACTGCCTTCCATAACGGCTGCACCAGTCTGCATTCCCACCAACAGTGTATGAGGGTTCCTTTTTCTGATTTCAAAAGATACTTAGACACTTACTGCCTTTAGTCATACTTGAAACTTTGCTATATATTTTCCTTATTATTGTCTTAAACCACTAAATAATTCATTCCACATGAATTCTGATACTGCATTTAGAAAATCAGACTATACATACCATGAAGGCAGTCTGCTTTACTGTCTGTCTGACTTTATCTTTTATTCATCGTTGTTTACCCAGTACCTAGCATGGTTCTTTATGTGTAGAAGGTACCAATAAATACTACCCGATGATGAAGCGATGAAGAAATGAAGCCACCCATAAATTTATTTCAGGGAGCTGAAAGGTGTTAATTCTGAGACTACAAGGTGTTAATTCTGAGACTTTCGTGGCAAGGAAGTCATGGTGCATTCAAGAAACACAGTGTTCTAGTTGACAAATTTTTGACAAGCAACTCCAAATAGTTGTTCCTACAGAGACAGCACTGAGTGCTAGAGGAGCATGCTGAGAGCCACCGCATACAGGCTGGGACACAGAAAATAGATACATGATATAAACTGAAATTTGAGGCATAATATGTATAATTCAGGTGAAAAGAGATGGAGAATAGAAATGGTGATGGAAGGAAGGCATGGAGGTAGAATGCATCAGGCAAAGGAAATGGCATGTGAAAAAAAAAAAAAAAAACCTGAAAAAAAGATATCACACAGAATTTTTAAAGAATTTTATGTAGCTCAGTAAGTCTGGAGAACAGAATCGTGAGAAGAGTGAGGGGAGACTGTGGAGGTACACAGGGGCCAGAAATCCACCTTTAGGAAGGGATAGAACATTTGACACTTGGCCATGTGGCTAGTCCCTCCACTTTGAAGGTCCCTAGTCAGGTTTCACAACAGGAAAGCCATGAGGGGCATTCAGTTTGCCCGGAGTTTAAGGTGATGTCTTCCTGGCCTCTAAAATATCATCTTAGATTAGGGTGTATTGGCTGATGCAACAGAGTTCTCTTCCAAGTCTCTGTTTCTAATAGTCAGAAATAACCTATGGAAGCAATGTCTTCAACAGAATCCCAAGGCTTCGACTGCATACAAAGCATTATATATATTTGATGATATGTATTTGTTAACTAGTTCTGCTTTGGATCTGATGGGTGCTCACTGCCCTTGCATGAAACTCCCTCACTACCATTGCCCTCTACAGATAGATGTACAAGTGTAAATATGGGGAGCTGAATATTGCCACACTTAGAATCTGGCCTTCTGGCCTTCCGACGTCCCCTCTGCCTCAGTATTGTTCTGTTGTGGACCCTCACAGCATCTCACAGACCTGCTAGTGTCAAAACACATGAAGTCCATGATATACAAGGATGCTGCATGAAATCTCAGCAGGAGTGCAAATTTGGCTCTTTCTTCTCTGAGCGTCTTCTTTCAAAGTGGTTTAACTCAGAACAGCTTAAATTTCCTAACTTCTTCAAACACAGTGATATTTGCTTACCTCATCCTCAGAACTCTGCCCAACCTCTCCTGGAGACAGTTCTGTTTAAATATGTGGAAAGAAGCCAGTTTATTTTTATACAGCAGTAGAAGCAAGACCAACAACTGAAAAACTGATTTCTTATTTTATTTTATTTTTGTTAACTCAGGGTAAAAGTAAAGTCTGACAGGCATTTATCCACATTGTTAAAATGAAGACAAGAAATGACAAGTGGCTCCAGAGGAACTGATTTTAGATTGTTTAAATCTGAATCAGTCAAGGGAAAATTTCTACTAAAAAAACTTCCATTGAATATGCCATGTCTCTCAAAGAACAACCTTATATTTAAGATTTTTTTTTTTTTTTTTTTGTCCTGAGTGCTAATAGCTCACTGCAGTATGCTGGGGCAGTTCGTAATAACAGAAAAAACAAGACAATTTTAGGAGCAGGTGTGATGGTCTTGGATAATTGAAAAGCCTCTGTCCATAAAGACAGATGAGCTTGCTTAGCAAGAAAGAGTTTAATTTTGGTCTAGAGTCAATCAAGAAGTGATTACCAGCTCTGCGTAAAGAGCCTATCTATTACTTGCTATCTGCGGGGGGAAAAAATAAAAAATGGGATTTTGACTGAGCAGAATAGAAGGTTGCCAGAAAGCTATTTAGAATTTTAAGAATGAAGGAAAATATACTGAGTACAAAGAGTTTTTCTTTTCCTGTGCTTTAAAGCACCCAGCCTGTACAAGGGGAGTCGGACAGTTGCAGAAGTAGAAATTGCACTGTGCAGACAGACTTAAGGTCTTAGCTTGGATTCTAATTGCACAAGTCTAAGAAAAACAGAGTCTTCCCTGGGCCTTATATGCCTAACCCATAAAAATCAATGACCGAATTACGGTTTTCAAACACTAGTCTGTAAGCTTCAGAGAAATAAGAACTATGTATTTCTCCTTAGCCTCAGTAAGCACAGGACCTGGCATACAGTAGGCATCTCATGAATAATCTTTATGTGACTAGGAAATCTATTATGTGAATTGGAAATTTGTCTTTTTTTAAATTAAAGTTTATTGGGGTGACAGTGGTTAGTAAAGTTACATAAGTTTCAGGTGTACAATTCTATAATACATCATCTATATATCACATTGTGTGTTCACAACCCAGAGTCAGTTCTCTTTCCATCACCATATATTTATCCCCTTTACTCTCATCTACCACCCCCTCCCCCCTTACCCTCTGGTAACCACTAAACTATTGTCTGTGTCTATGAGTTTCTGTTTCTTCATTTGTTGTTCTTGTTCTTTTGTTGTTTTCAGTTCTATATCCCACATGTCAGTGAAATCACATGGTTCTCGACTTTTTCTTTCTGACTTATTTCGCTTAGCATTATAATCTCAAGATCCATCCATGTTGTCGCAAATGGTACAATTCCATATTTTCTTATGGCAGAATAGTATTCCATTGTGCATATATACCACAACTTCTTTATTCATTCATCCATCGAAGGACATTTTGGTTGTTTCCATGTCTAATAAAGCTGCAATGAACATTAGAGCACATATATCTTTATGGATAAATGTTTTCAGATCTTTTTGGTAGATACCCAGGAGAGGGATTGCTGGATCATAAGGCAATGCTATTCTCAATGTTTTGAGAAACCTCCACACTGCTTTCTATAGCGGCTGCACCAATCTACATTCCCACCGACAGTGTATGAGGGTTCCTTTTTCTCCACGGTATCTCCAACACTTGTTACTATTTGTCTTTTTGATGATAGCCATTCTAACTGGTGTGAGGTGATATCTCATTGTGGTTTTTATTTGCATTTCTCTGATGATTAGTGATGTTGAGCATTTTTTCATATGTCTATTTGCCATTTGTATGTCCTCTTTGGAGAAATGTCTCTTCAGGTCCTCTGTCCATTTTTTAATTGGATTGTTTGGTGTTTTGTTGTTGTTGTTGTTGTTGAGTTGTATGAATTCCTTATATATTTTGGATATTAGCCCCTTATCTGGAGCACTGTTTGCAAAAATCTTCACCCATTTGGTTGGCTGCCTCTTTATTTCATCAATGGTTTCTTTCGCTGTGCAGAAGCTTTTTAGTTTGATACAGTCCCATTGATAGAAAAACTTCATACTTGTACATATATATGCTTAGAGATTAAAATAATTCATAAAAGATACTGATAATTACATTAAATAATTAGAATATCAAGTTACATAACTGAAGGAACCACACATAATTCAGAATATTAAGTTTAATTGAGATAGCAATTAGATAGAATCCCAAAAATAAGTTTGACCAATATTTTTCAACAGATTTGCCTGGATATCAATTTAAATAGGCATCTTGCTTGGGAGATGAGATTTGTTTCAACTGAGACGTCAACGATAAAAATGGTCAAAAGCAAAATAACTGAAGAATGAGACCAAATCATTGGTTGCAATGAAGCCTAATTGCAATTTTTTTTTTCTGAAGTTCCCATCCAGATATGAGAAAGAGAGAGGAATTGGTAAAAATAATATTTGTATAAAATTTTTACATACCATTTATTTTCCACAAATTTTCATGTTACAGTGATGCACCTTTCAAAGAGATAGAATATGGTGCTAAGTCATTTGTGCCACTTAATACAACCAAACGGCTATGAACACAGGTGATGGCTCTAGAGGTGGCCAGAACACAACTTGGCAGGAGGAGACAATGACAGAAGGAATGAAAAAATCTTTGGAAATATTACAGCCTCTCCAGTGCTTTTCCTGGTTAATATTTTGATTTCTGACCATTCTTACATTGTAAATAACTCATTGAAGCTGATGGTGATATGTCCATTTACCAATGAAAGAGATTATTAAAAACAAACCTAAAATGTATTTGTGGGGAAAGTGAAACTCTCCTAAGAAAGATACCACAGATCATGACTCATACACAGAAGACGTATGGACTTCCTTTGAATTTTCCTTTATCCAGAGTTTTAAATGTAGGCCTAGAAATTGAAACAAGGCTCTTTAAACATAGTGACTTTCCTGAGAACTAAGACTGAGGCTCTTTGAAATGGAGTTTTACTGTTTCCACATCAGGTATAACCTCACCTCAAGCTTTTTGTTTTTAAAATATTAAAATAGTCTAAAGATTCAATAAAATGCAAGATGGGCCATACTTTTTGTTAATAGGAAAATTTGAGGAGTAAATAGATTCATAGTAAAGTCTATGGTAGCTTTTACTAGAAAAGGCTGAAAATGAATGAAATTTTGAAAAATTTTAGTCTGTAGATAATATTGTGTCCCCATCTATACAAACATGAAAGAATAAGGTTATTATCACCTTGAATCAAATCACTGTCTATTTTCTAAACACATTATATACACAAACATGTGGTGATATCTGGATACCCATTCCAGAAAGGGTCTGATTCAGTTAGAATTAGTCCTGATGCAGGCTATCAACAATGGCAGCTCTGAATCATTAATTCCTCAGGATCCCACCTTTTTACCTCTTGCTCTGTATTATGAGTGGCTTCCATTCCCAAGGTTACCTAATATTCCAAAATGGCTTCTTTTCCTCCAGTTATTATGTCTGTATGAAACTGAAAGAGGAGGATATGCCCCCAGAAGATGCATATAGTACTTATGTTTCATTGGCCATAAATTAATTATAAGATTACGGTTACCTGTCAGTAACCACAGTTGGAAAATGCAGTCTTTATAATAACCAGCTGTGTGTCCTTGTAAATATATAGATTATTGGAGAAAACTAGAAGACTACAAAAAAACTTTTATTTTTTAAATGAATGGTCAATATATCTGTTTTTAAAGCTACATAAGACATAATACCCTCATAACTATTGCAGTCAAGTTGTGTTGAATACAGATCTGTCTTTTAATCATCAATATTTGAAGTCATTCTTAAATTCCTTGGTAAATAACACTAATGCCTAGACGTTATGTCTCTTTAAGAGTCAGTGAGTTTGGTTTTACTTTCAAAAGCAAGCGTTCCCCCAAATCCATCTCATAAATTCATTCCATTAATCATAAAGGAAACTAGGTCAGAATTTCAAGTTTAGCACAACCACAAAATGGATCATTTAAAAATTAGTATTTTTCTAACAAAGAATTAGTAAGTCCATTACACTCAAAAGGGCGATATGTGTCAAATTCTATCATAGCATAGTATATCAGCAACATTTAACACAGTTGATTATTCTTTCCCTCTAGAAATATTCTTCTCTGCTTTTCCATGACACCATACTCTCCTCGTTATTCTTTTTATTCATCTGTCTCTCATTCTTCCTTTCCTTTGTTGGCTATGCTTTGTCTCCCTGACTTCAAAACACTGGAATGGCCTAGGGTTCAGTTCTTGGAGATTTGCTTATATACACATACATACACACTCATTCCCTTGGTGATATCTTCTAGTTTTACAACTTTAAAAACAATCTGCTAGTGACTCCGAAATTTATATGTGCATCTTCAATCTCCCCTGAATTTCAGACTGATAGATCCACCTGCTCTCAATCTCTCTATTGGATGTCAAATGGGCATCTCAAACTTATGTTCATATGAAGACTTCTGGTTCTCTTCATCTCAAACTACTTCTCTATAATCTCTTCAGTTTATATAAATAGTAACTCCATCTTTCAGTATGTTAGGTGGAGAAATCTTGGAGTCATCCTTGACTCCTTTTTTTTTTTTTTTCACTCCCACATCTAATCTAATAGCAAATTATTTGGGTTTTCCACCCAAAACATCCAGAGACTGACCACTTATTCGCTCCTTTGCTACCACCCTCTTCCAACTCACTATCATTTCAAGCCTGATTTACCGCAAAGTTAAGGGAGACTTGTTAGTCTTTAAATGCCATGGCTTGCTCTTTGCCTTTCCTTATTTCTCCATCATTGGTCCTACAGTCTATCTCTACATGGCAGCCACATCAATTTTATTAAAACATAATCAGATCATGTCAGTCCTGTTATGAAAACTTTCCAATACCTTCTTCTTTCATTCAGAGAATTAGTCTCTACTATGATCTCCAAAGCCTTATAGAATCTGGTTGCCCATTATCACTTCACATGTTCTAGCACTCTCCGCTTGCTCACTCATGCCAGCCACAATTACTTACTTGCTATTTCTTATTCACATCAAGAACGCTCAGACCTCGAGGATTTTGTTCTTGCTGTTCTCTCTCAAAACTTCTTGCCCCATATGTCCACATGGCTAAACTCCTAACCTCCCTCGTGTCTGTCTCCAATTATGAGCCCTTGTTTAAAATTAACCCCTTACCCACCCAACAATCTAAATCCCCGTTTCCTCCTTTAGTTTCCTTCTCTTTTCACCAACTGCCCTTGGCATGATGTATTTGATTTATTTTCTGTCTCTCCAAACTAAAATTAAGCACCATGAAAGCAGGAATTTGGGGGAGGGGGGGTTGGTTACTACATCTTTAGTGCCTAGAACACTACTTTCAATATAAAAATGCAAAAGTATTTGTCAAAGAAATTAATAACATGTCACATCTTAGCTTAAAAAGTATAAAACATGGCCTGCGTGAACTCCTCGTATCTACTGTTCTGCTTGCTAAGCCAGATTCATAATTAATGGAGACTTGTTGATTTATAAATCCCCATGGTGTGTTCTTTGCCTGTCCCTATTTTTGTTTTATTTATGCAGTAGTAACAGAGCAGTTGAATAAGAACCCACATGGGACTAAATATTTGCTCTTTTGAGAATTTGCCAATGTATGCATTTTAATTGCCCTGTTACACATGGCTGAATGAATGAAGTGATTCGCCATGATTAAGTCTCTTTAATCTACAGGAATAATGCAGCATTCTCACACTCTCCCTTGACTAGGTGTTTAAGATTATTTTCTGTATATTCCCTTTCAGTTTGCATTCTATTTTCTACTTTTGGTTGAGTCTTTTTTGTTTGTTTTTGATTTTTGGTTTTATTTTTGTTTTTTGTTTTTGTTTTTTGCATTTCTCCTTAGAATAAGAAACATCTTGTGTGTGCCCATGTGAAACTAAAAAGTTATAGAAGGCCTAAATATAGGTAAGATTGATTCCTGTGTATTGAAATCATTTTCTGGCATTGCAACACATGTGAGGGTCTACTGTACAATATGCTTTCATTTCATTTATAACCAAACTGAACAAGAGTCACAATGTGGAAATGAATAGAATTTACTCCTGGTCAGTTTGAGAAATTTGAGAAATTGCATCTGACATGAAGTGAAAGGAAATATGTGGGAGTGCTAAAACCAAAAAGAAGAAAGAGGAGGAGGTGATGGGGAGGAGGATGGAGAAGGAGGAGGAGAAGGAGGAGAAAAAGAAAAAAAAAAAAACAGTGAAATTTGTCAAAAACAAAAAAAGTCATTCCTTGCCTATCTCCTCAAGAAAAAAAGTATCATTTTTTAATAATTAAAAATGTCAGCATTGTTTGTAAGTTATATCTTATAGTTTACTTTGTATAATTTATGTTTATTATGTTACATATTCTCAGATCAGTAAAGGCAATATTTTGCAATCATTACTAACAAAAACTCTGT
Organism: Rhinolophus sinicus; assembly: GCF_036562045.2. Lineage (NCBI taxonomy): Eukaryota > Metazoa > Chordata > Mammalia > Chiroptera > Rhinolophidae > Rhinolophus > Rhinolophus sinicus. Next base: position 142,576,143 of record NC_133751.1, on the reverse strand, counting down.
TTCAAGAATATGTAATATTAAAATCATGGAAAGAAAACTCATAATGGGCAAGGCACTTGAAACAGCTCTTGATTTAGAAATAAATTTCTAACCAATGCTGGGCTATAAGTTGGCAGAATAAAAGCTTACAAAAGAAGTAAATTTAAAGACAGTGAGTATGCATAAATATGGTGTGGTAAAGAGCTATTTTTCTATTTAGCCTCCAAAGTCTCTTTTTTCTTCTCCAGTTAACAATGCCATGTATTTTTCTTCCAGAACCATTATTTCACCATTCACAAACTTATTTGACACGTAGATTTTACTCCTTTCCTGATTGTTACAGACTAAGTGTTTGCGGGCCCCCAAAATCCACGTGTTGAAGCCCTAAAACCCAGGTGTGATGGTACTTGGAAGTGGAGTCTCTGGGAGGTAATTAGATTTAGATGAGGTCACAAAAGTGGAGTTCTTTATACTGACATAGGGTCCTTATAAGATGGAGTTGGGGGGGGAGGGAGAGAGGGAGAAAGAGAGAGAGGGAAGGAGGGAGGGAGAGACGGAATGAGAGAGAGAGAGACAGAGACAGAGACAGAGACAGAGAGAGAGAGAGAGAGAGAGAGAGAGAGAGAGAGAGAGAATTCTCTGTCCACCATGTGAGAAGAATAACACAGAGAGAAGGGGGCTGTCTGCAAGCCAGAAAGAGACCTCTCACCAGAACCTGAGTATGCCAGCACCTAAATCTCATACTTTAGGCTTCTAGAACTGCAAACAAATAAATTTCTGTAGTTTAAGTCACTCAGTCTATGATTTTCCTGTGTGCTTATGAGTTAGGTCTAGCTAATCTGTGTATCACATCCTTCTGGCCATAATGACTGAATCATGGAAGATTATTTGTCATAACTCAAACCATTAAGAGCTAAATCTGGATTACTTTAGAATTATCTTAGCCTTTTTCAGCTAGGTTTCCTCATCTGAATCACAGCACAGAAAAGTTTTTTCAATGGCTACTTTCTCAATTCTCTCAAAGATAGTACCCCACAATTACCATCCAAGATGCCGAGGAAGAAAAGTTAATTGCTCATGTGCAATATATCCATAGCCTTGAGATAATGAGTATCTTAAGGCATTAGTAGTTAAATCTCTCACACTTAAATTCCAGTTGAGAAAGCCTCCCTCATTGGGGAGTGTGAGATGAGAAGACAGTAAAGCTGGAGCTATTAGGATTCCCTGACCTTAAGGAGGAAGCACACAGGTAATAGATCAGAGCCAGGAACTATAAAAAGAATAGTTGCATGAACATATAGATCATATCATACATGAATCTGGCACCACACCTATAATATTTAGTTACACAAACCAAACACTTCCTTTTTGCTTACATCCATTTAAGCTGGATTTTCTGATACTTGCAACAGAGGTCCTGATGGATACACTTACATATTTCAGCTGTATTTTGGAAGAAAAAAAAATGAAACTACATTTTATATTTCAATTCTAAAGTGTTGTTTTTGATGGTGAGAGACAATGTTCTCCTAGACAAGAAGAAATTGGGAAAGAGATACACAGAGGCTGTATGTTTATGGCAAAAACCAAACAAATACATCAACCACCTCTACCCTGCCTCTGGTTTTAATTGTTTCTGGCTTCTCTGATGTTAACTGAAGGGTAAAAAATATATTTAAATACTGGGGCAGAATTTCTCTAGTCCTCCCTGCCTAAATGGGTTGGGATGGTATTGGCATGAGGGTTAGGAGTGGGTGAATGTCTACATAAGGCCATCTGTGCCACCTCATTAAGACCTGTGATGTGCCCAGTAGCCATCGTTGCAATGCAGAAGTTCTTGACACAGCTCCACCATTGTCAGAACAATGGAGATGGCAGCACTTTCCGCATAAAGCCAAAGTTACTCAATAAGATTTAAGTGTTAGAGGCTTAACACAGTGCTTGGCACATTGTACACTATCAATTACTATTTGTTAAAAGTACTACTATAGTTGTATTGACGTCTACCTCAGTGTTTCTGTTAAGTAGTAAGAGCACAGAAAACTGAGCTTTCTATAGGCCCCTGAAAGTTCTAATTATGAAACAATTATTTAGAAGAGAATAAGAAACACACAGCTGAGCCCAGTCAAACATAAAATCATGAAAGATAATAAGAAATATGTTATTTTAAACCACTAAATTTTGAGGTACTTCGTTATAGAGCAATGGGTAACTGGAACACTAAATATTTGTATTTTTATTGCTAGTGTAAATAGAATATTTTCCTTTTATCCCCTTCCATTTTATTTGCTTGTTTGTATAGGAGAAGGTCATTTTGTACATTATTTATATATCAACATTTATTTTATATATTAAAATTCAAGCAGCCACTGTGTTAAGTTCTCTTATTATTTTAAATTGATTTTAAGATAATTTTTATGTTTCCTATATATAAAATCATATCAATGACAAAATATTGTATTCTTTATGAAATATGTACACTACTTATTTTACTTCCATGTCTGATTATATTGGGCAGTACATTTAGAACAAGGTTAAAATATAGTGACAATATCAGGCTCATGTTTTATTGCCAACTTTAATGAAAAATGCTTCTAAGTGTCTCATCTGGCTTTAAACAAAATCACTGTAAGAAAATTTCCCTCTGTTCTTATTTTACTTCGAATTTTTAAGTGGTTTTTTAAAATATCAGGAATAGATATTAAGGGTTACCACATTTTTAAGCATTTACTCAGTCATTCTGGAACATTATTTCTGATGAATCTTTTAAATATATAACAATTTAATTTGTTTTATTACTCCATCTGAGAGCATTTTTCTATAACAGATGATTTCTGTTATTTACACTTATTGTCATAAACAAATATGTTTGGTTGAATTTGATCATTTTGTGTTTTAAATGTTTAAACTTTTTTTCATAATGTATGGTACATGGTCTATATTATCTTTTTTGAGTTGATTTTTTTCCCCATCAAATAACAAAGAAAATTTAGAGAATCCTCTTAATTTTCTAACAGATGCTTTTAACACTTCAAATCATGTAAGTAAACCATTACTCACTTAACTCTCAAAAAAATTTTAAATATAAAACTATAAAGATAGGAAAATATACTTTTATATTTTCTCCCACCTTCTCAGTCTCTCTTCATACCCCAATATGTTATACAAACATTTGATATTTTGTCTAGAGTGATGTAATTTATATTTTTTATGGATCCAAAATTTATTTTCATTATTATCTAGTCTTATATGAATTTTATTATTTTTTCTTATAGCTTCATCATTCCTCAGACCCTGATTTTCATTTGTCTCTTGGTTGGCTGAGTTTGTAGTCAGGGAGTTTTATTTTTCAGAGACTCATGGGTGCTATAAACCTGAGTTTTTGCATACTTGAGAAGATATTTGTTCTTAGTTAGATGAGGGCAAGTACAATTAGCAAAAGAGGTGATCAAAGATTCCCTATTGTTTCTAGCTTATAAAATGATTGTGTTTACAATTTGTACTTAGATAAACAGTGAGGAGAAAGATAAATTTTGAACAAATATTTTTAACTATAGCACATAGTTATTTCCAATAGAAAATATAGATCTGTAGTTCAGTAGACAGATCAGACTTGGAAGGCAAAGGTATTACAGAGTTGTTAGTATATAGGTAATAATTGAATTTATTTTAAAGTATCACCAAAAAAGAACACACAGATAATTGACAAACTTCTTTATAATAGGATAATTTAAAACAGAAGTAGAAGAGAGAATTTAAGTAAGAAAGATTAGAAACTACTCAGGTAGGAAGAATTTCAGGAGAGACTACTGTCATGGAAATCAAGTAGAAGAAAATCTTTCCAAAAGCAAAGTATAGTGACCCAGCACAAATACTACACATATACAATAAGAACATCTAATAGTAAGTTCTAGTACAAAGTTAAATATGTAAATATGTAAAGTTAAATATGTAAATATCAGGAATTTTTAGTACAAAGTTAACCCTTCATTGATTACCTTCAGTCACTGGTTCTTCATTAGAACAGTTTAGTAGAGTGCAATGGGCAAAAATTAGATTGTAATGGCATGTAGTTGTAATCAATATCTAGCAAACAGTGAGAAAGAGAATGTGAAAAAATTGAAATATGTAAATATCAGAAAATTTTTTCCCACATTCATTTGACTTTTAGATTTCATAGAATTACCAAATAAATGGTAATCTAAAAGCTTGGTTTTGCTGTATAAAATTAACATTACTTACTCTCATTAATGTAAACTGCCTATAATTAATGGATAATTACAAAGTATAGAGTATTTACGGTGCATATTGTCAGTATGGGTCAGATTATTTTGTGGAAACTTATTTAGTTAAAGCTAAACCCTTTTCATGGACTCATGGAACATTACTCTGTACAAGATTTTATAAAGACATAGCAAGGTTACTAGCTCCTGGTAGAGTTCTTGTTGCACAAGAGAATGAGTCAGTGGTTTGTCAAGCACAGTAACCATATTTTATCTTACATTCCAGTGTAAAGATTAAACTCTTGCTGTAGAGCATCCCATGTTAAATCATGGAAGTATAGTTTTCCTAGGAATCTGAGGTGAGAGGATAAAAAGGTATAAACACTCTAGCCTCTTCCCCACCACACTGCCCCCATCACTCCTAACCTCACATTCACCACCCATTTCACTTCACCAATTAGAGACTGTTCACAAGAATGGCAAATAAACATTTCCTTGAGACAGGAGGCACTTGGCCAAGAATCTAAACAAAAGCAACAGAATCATTATTGTTTTTGAGAAGGGAAATGATGCTATTTAGACAATAGCCAGAAAGGATTATCTAATTATATGATTATATAATCTATCCCTCAGCCCACTGAGTGACTTCATTTAATCTAATTGAGATACTTATCTTTCTGCTTTCAGTTCAAAATTTCTATGAATTTTGTAGTTACAAATTTGCAAGGTTCTTAAAGCACTTCTGTTTATGTCTGAACTATGCCCACTGTGAATACTTTCAAGGTTGGTTTGTTGATTCTGTCATTAATTAAAAAAGAAAAGATAAAAACTGATAAAATTGTTTTCTTGTTATAATAACACCCATGGGTTATACATGATTACTTAATTATGGTTCTTTTTCTATCTTCTAGAAACAGTAATCGACAGGCCTAAAAATAACAACAGAGCAACTGTTTTCCTAAATATGATCTTCTGGATATTGACTCTTTGATACTTATTATATTAATATTAGGTTGAAGCATATGAAATTGCCATTTTACATGTCAAAAATGGTCAAATATCAGTAATTTCATGTGTTTCATTAATAAGCAATTGTAATTTCATTGACATGATCTCTCATCACACATTTTGCAGCATCTCCTTCTCTCTTTTTTATGGATTAAATTTTATTAATTCTTGGAATTTCAGCGTGATACTTCCACCTAAAAATCATCCTTGACCTCTGACTTAGTCCATTTGGGCTGCTATAACAAAAATACCATAAACTGGGTGGCTCATAAACAAACAAACAAAAAAATTATTTCTTATAGTCTGGAAATTGGGAAGTCCAAGTTCATGACACTGGCAGATCCAGTGTCTGGTGAGAGCCTACTTCCTCATTAACACCCATCTCCTCGCCATGTGTTTTAAACTTAAGTACCAGTCTAAAGAAGAGTCCTTTTTCAATTAGTTAGTAACCCAATGAACATTTATTGGACAACTCAACATCCAACACACTGTCCAAATACTGAAGATACAAACAACATATGATGACATATCATAAACATGACTTAAGTTATGAAAAAGACAAAGACATATAAACAATTATTTATAGCACAGTTGAACACCATATTAGAGGATTCATAAGGACTTCTAGTTAAGTGGGAAGGATCTGTATTAGATTAATGAAGGCAAGACAGGAGGTGTCATTTGGAATTAAGCCTTGAAGGATGAATAGGAATTTTATATATGAATACCAATGTCTAATACTTCAGAAATGAGGATAAACGAAATAACTCCTTTATGCTCAACCAAGTATGTAACTAAGCAGGCATGACTAGAGTATATACTGCTGCTGCATCTGCTATTACTACTATGATGTATATTTTACTGTTAGTTCTTCTGTTAATAGTAATTTTGTGCCAATAGTTGTTCCTTTTTAAGCATTTGTCAGTCTATACAATGGATTTAATTTTATAAGTATTTTTACTGAACGTTTATATTTCCACTGTTATTTCCCTTAGAAGATCTAGCAAAACCCTTTTGATTTTCATAAATATTCAGAATTCTGGCCCAAGATGGTGACGCAGGAGGCTCCTGAACTTACCGCCTCCCACAAACACACCAAATCTACAGCTACACATTGAGCAATTCCCTCTGAAAGAAACTCAGAAGCTAATGGACAGGCTCATATTCACTGGGTAAACAAGAGAATACCCACATTAAAATGGGTAGGAGAGGCTGAGATACACTCTTGCCATAAACCTCACCCATGGCATATCAACATGCAATCAGGAGAGAACTCCCAACTCCCAGCTTCTCCCTGAGGAGTAAGGATTGGGACTCAACATCTAATACGCCAACTTTTAAAACTTCCACCAGAAGGATGGGCTCCCAGAGCACCTTAATTCTGACAACTAGCTAGACTCATGTCAATGAGGTCCACAAGACCATAGAAAACAAAGAAACAATTTTTGGTGAGCTCATAAGGACTCAGCCCCCGGGGCTCAGCATAGAGAGGTCAAACACAAAGCCTATCTCCCAGTCTTTCCCTGAAACAGGCCTATTCGCATTCTTTAAGAGCTGCCTGAAAGTCTGGTGCTTCATTCAGATGCTGATTGAGATACTCTACTGGGACACTGACAGGTCTTGGCATACCTTCAACCACTGGGACCCACTAAGAACAAAGGCAGCTTGGACAATCATGGAAGTTTGAGAGATAACCAAGATCTTGGACTTAGCTGAATGATGAGGTTCATCTCCTACAGGAGACCACTTTTCCAAGACTGGTAGAGGTGACTGTTTTATCTAATCCTCAAAAACCAACACAGAGAGTCAAGAAAAATAAAGAAACAAAGCAATGTGTTTCAAACAAAACAATAAGATAAAATTCTAGTAACAGACCTTAATGAAAGAATATAAATCATTTACCTGATAAAATGTTGAAAACAGTGGTGATAAAAATGTTCACTGAGGTCAGGAAAACACTTCAGGAACAAAGTGAGAATTTCAACAAAGAGACAGAAAAAAACATAAATCAAACAGAAATCACAAAAATGAAAATTCAATAGAGGTGTTGAACAGTAGACTAGTTCAAGCAGAAGAAAGAATTAGTGCATGAAAACACAGAACAGTGGAATTCATCCAATCTAAGGAGCAAAAAGAAAAAGGAATGGAAGAGTGAAGACAGCTTAAGGGACTTATGGGACAACATCAAGTGGACCAATATTTACATCAAAGTGGTTGCAGAAGGAGAAAAGAGAAAGAAAGGGACAGAAAACTTATTCAAAGAAATAATGGCTGAAAATTTCCCTAACTTAGGGAACAAAACCAGACATCCAGATGCAGGAAGCCCAGAGTTCCAACTAAGAAGATGCTCCAAACCACACACATTATAATTAAACTGTCAAAAGTTAAAGACAAGGAGAGAATCTTAAAAACAGCAAGAGAAAACACTTGATATATAAAAGGGAACCTCCAAAAAACTATTTCAGCACAAATTTTGCAGGCTAGAGGAAGTGGCACAATATATTCAAAGTGCTGAAGGAAAAAAATAAAACTGCCAACCAAGAAGATTCTTCTCAGCAAAGCTGTCCTTCAGAATGGAAAGAGAGATAATGAGTTGCCCAGACAAGCAAAATCTGAAGGAGTTCACCACCACTAGATTGAACTTATAAGAAATGTTAAAAGAACTTCTTAAACTTGAAATGAAAGAATGCCAATTAGTAACAGAAAAACATATGAAAGTATAAATCTTACAGATAAAGATAAATATATAGTTGAATTCAACACTGTAGTGTTGTAATGGTGGTGGGTAAACCAGTTATACATCTAATATGAAAGTTAAAAGACAAAAGTATAGAAAATAACTATGATGACCATAATTTGTTAATGGATTCACAAGGTACAAAGATGTAAATTGTAACATCAAAACAAAATGTACAAGGCGGGAATAAAAATGTAGATTTTGTGTATGCTTTTGAAGTTAAGTTGTTATCAGCTTAAAACAAATTGTTAGAAATATGTTTTATATAAGACTCATGGTAACCATAAAACAAAAATCTACAGTAGATATGTGAAAGATAAAGAGAAAGGAGTCCAATCATACCACCATAGAAAATCATCAAATCACAAAGGAAGAGGGCAAGAGAATAATAAATGAACAAAGAAAATACAAAACAGCGAGAAAATAATTAACAAAATGACAGTACATAACTATCTCTAATTACTTTAAATACAAATGAACTGTATTCTCCAATTGAAAGATATAGAATTGCTGAATGGGTAAAAAACAAGACCCAAATATATGCCACCTACAAGAGACTCATTTCATTTTAACACACACAGACTGAAATTTTAGGGATGGAAAAAGATATTCCTCTAAATGGAAATAAAAAAGAAAGTAGGGGTAGCTATATTTATATAAAAGTAAATAGACTTGAAACCATGACTAATAGACAAAAAAAGGTCATTATATCATAATAAAGGTACAATCCAACAAAGGATATAACACTTGTAAATATTTATGCACCCAAATATATAAAGCAAATATTAATAGACCTAAATAGAGAGGTAAACAACAATACAATAAGAATAGGTGTGTATAAATATTTTTGAATTAGAATTTTGGATTTCTCCAGATAGATACCTAAGAGTGGAATTGCTGGGTCATAAGGTAGTTCCATTTTCAGTTTTTTGAGCTACCTCAATGCTGTTTTCCATAGTGACTGCACCAATCTGCAATCCCACCAACAGTACACAAGGGTTCCCTTTTCCCCACATCCTAGTCAGCACTTGTTGTTTGTGTGTGCGTATATGTATGTATATATGTATATATATATATATATTTACAAGAAGTACAGCATTAGGAATAGAGACAGTGGAAATGTAATGGTTGTATGCGATGTCAGAGGGGTAGTAGATTGGGGGAAGGGGGCTATCCCTTTGTGAGGGATATAAATGATAAATGTCTAACTAATACATGGTTTTGTATACCTGAAATTAATTTAAAAAAATAAGAATAGGGGACTTCAATACCTCACTTTCAATGATAGATAATCCAGAAGAAAAAAAAAAATCCAGAAGAAAACATTATACTTGAACTACATGTTAGACTGGATAGATTTAACAGATATTAGAAAACATTCCATCCAACAGCAGCAGTAGACATATTCTTTTCAAGATACAAAAAATTCTCCATACTAGATCACATATTAGGCCAAAAACAAATCTTAATAAAATTAAAAAGATTGAAATCATATCAAGCACCTTGTCCAATCACAATAGTGTGAAAGTACAAATCAATTGTAAGAAGAAAACTGAAGAATTCACAAATACATAAACAACATGCTACTAAACAATCAATGAGCCACAGAAGAAATCAAAAGGGAAATCAAAAAATATCTTGAGACAAGTGAAAATGAAAATATAATATACCAAAAATAATGGAATACACCAAAAGCAGTTCTAAGAAGAAAGTTCATAGCAACAAATGTCTACATTAAGGGAAAAGAAAGACACATTTCAACCTCAATATTGTTTGCTCTATGTTTTGTAATTTTGGTTGCCCTATTTTCCATCTGTACTTGTCTCATTTATTGTTGACAGCAAAATCTGAGAATGTGAACATTTTTTCTTGGCAATTCTCTTTCAATTACATTTACTAAGTATATAATAACAATGACAATAGCTATTATTATTGAACAGTGGTCGGCAATATTTTTGAAATATAAACTTCACAAGGGCAGGGATCTCCACTCTGTTCATAATATAGTCCAAAAACCTAGAAAAGCACCTAGCACATAGTACATGTTATGAAATATTTATTGACTAAATAGATTTTCCGTAATACCCATAAAATACAGGTATTATTGTCCTTACCTTACTGGCACAAAAGTTAAGATTCCAAGTGGTTAAGTGACTTTCTACAAGTAAAACAGCCAGTGAGTGACAAAGGGAAAACTTGAACCTAATTCAATCTTTCAATCTGACTTCAGAGGTTTCACACCACCCACCAAAACAAAACAAAACAAAACCCTAAATTTATATCTCAAAGAACTAGAAAAAGAACAAACAAAACCCAAAGTTGGAAAGATATCCCACGTTCATGGATTGGAAGAATTAAAATAGTCAAAACACACGACCTAAAGCAGTCTACGGATTCAATGCAGTCCCTATCAAATTCCCAACGGCATTCTTCACAAAAATAAAAAAGCACTCTTAAAACTTTCATGGAACCACAAAATACCTAAAATAAAGAGAAAGAAAAACAAAGCTGGAGGAACCACAGTTTCTGATTTCAAACTATATTGCAAAGCTATAGTAATCAAGAGTATGATATCAGCATAAAAACAGACAGAAAGATCAAAGTGACAGATCAGAAAGTGCAGAAATAGACTCATGCATATATGGTCAATTAATTTTTGAAAAATGATCCAAGGATATAAAATGGGGAAAGAATAGTCTATTCATTAAATTATGTTAGGAAAACTGGACAGCTACAAGCAGAACAATGGTACTGGACCCCTATCTTATACTATACACAAATATCAAGTCAAAATGATTTAAAGACTTAAACATACTCAAAAATCATTGAAGAAAAGATAAGATAAGCCCCTTGATATAATTCTTGGAGATATATATATATATATATATATATATATATATATATATATATATATATATATTTTAATTTGACAACAAAAACAAAGACAGTAAAAGCAATAATTAACATGTAGGACAACTTCAAACTAAAAAGCTGCTGCACAATGAAGGAAACTATCAACAAAATGAAAAGGCAGCCTACAGAATGGAAGAAATATTTTTAAATCATATACCTGAAAAGTGGTAAATATCCAAAATATAAAAGGAATTCTCATTCAACTCAATAGCAGAAAAAACCCTAATGATCTGATTTTTAAAATGGGCAGAGGAACTGAATAAACATTTTTTTTGAAAGAAGACATACAAATGGTAAACAGGTACGTGACAAGGTGCTCAATATCACTAATCATCAGGGAAATGCGAATCAAAACAAAAATGAGATATCACCTCCCATCTGTAAGGATGGCTATCATCAAAAAGACAAAAGACAACAAGTGTTGGCAAGAATGGAGAAAGGGAACCCTTCTGCCCTGTTACTGGGAATGTAAATCAGTGCAGCCAGTATGAAAAACAATATGAAGGTTACTCAAAAAATTAAGAATAGAACTACTATATGATCCAGTAAGCCCACTCCTGAGCATATATCTTAAGAAAACAAAGTCACCATCTCAAAGAGATTTCTGCTTCTCCATGTTTACTGCAGCATTATCTACAATAGCCCAAACAGAAACAATGCAAGTGTGCATGGATGGATGAAGGAATAGAGAAAATGTGGCTCATAAATACAGTGGAATATTTTTCAGCCATATAAAATAAGGAATTTTGCCAATCACGACAAATGTACGATCTCACTCATATATAGAATCTAAAAAAACTAAACTCAGAAACAGAGAACAGATTGGTGGTTGCCCGAGGAAGGGGATATGGTTGGGGGGAATGAATAATGGTTGTCAAAAGGTACAAAATCTAGCTATAAGTTCTGGGGAAGTACTACACAGAATGGTGACTATAGTTAATAATACTGTATTGCACGTTTGAAAGTTTCTAAGAGGAAACCTTAAAAGTTCTCATTGCAAGAAAAAAAATTGTAACTATGCGAGGTGATGAATGTTAACTAAACTTACTGTGGTAATCATTTATATATATATATAATATAATACATCATATATATGCTATATATATTATATAATATATCATATATATCAAATCATTATGCTGCATATCTTAAATTAATACAATTTAATATGTCAATTATATCTATATAAAACTGGAAAAAAATTTGATTTTGTTCTTCTCTATATTGTCTTTTTAAAATAATCATCTCTTCTATTCTCTCTCAGTCTTCCTGTATTAATTTTTCCACTATAGTGTAGATTGCTCTAGCAAAAAACGTATTTCCCATACTTCACTGTCTTGGTTTCCTCACCTGGTTATAAGTGGATATCTGCATTCTCTAAGTTAAAACTGAGTTTCAAAATGGCCTATTGATTATTCATTCAGATCTACAAAAAGAGCTGGAAACAAGATGAGGTGGCCTATTTCTAGCAGCACTTTTTTTGGTCAAATGGATTTTTGTAATTTAGAATGCATTTGTTCAAATTGGCTATTCTAGAAATTGCTCTATAACCATGAAATGTTCTACAGAATAAAGTAATTTACAGAGGACTAAATGTATGAAAGATGCATTACTTTGCAGAAAACGATTAGGGTCCACATAAATGGTACATTTTCCCTCCCATTCTATGTTTCATGTAACTATAATACTTTGTGTCCCTGAGGAGATGAGAAAATACCAAAAATTAAATTTGAGCGTCTGAGCTCAACTAAAACTCATACGAGTTTTCCTGGGTGCTGTAGATGGCATGCTTTCTCAATCTTGTGAAATCACAAAGGAGTATGTTACAATTCACTTGAAAAGCCAATGAATTATGAAAATTTTATAAAAAATAAACAAGGAAACACTCATGTCATTCTACACCTTGTCTCAAATTATATTCAATCATTTTTGTATTATGCTTTACAGATTATTGTTAATACATAATTATTTTATAAGTGAAAAATTAATATATATGTATATATATATTTTAAATAACATTACAATAAATAGCATTTTCCTTCCCAAAAATATTCTTCTGAAAAATATATGACTTTATCTGATTGATCTCACTTCTTCTATTGATGGCTTAACAATATGTTATATAATCATCTTAATTGTAAATAGAAAGCTATAAAACTCGGAAGCCTATATAGCAAATGAAAACTTGGGACACTATGCTGGAAAAAAATCTTCCATGTCTTTTTTTTCATTTTCCTTTTTTTTTTTTTTTTTTTTTTAAGCCTGAAAATTTCTGGACCTTTGATGTCCTGGTTAAATCTTTCAATAAATCTGGGGTCAACAATGCCCAGGATAGATCTTTATCCCTAGATTGGAGAGAGGGGCACAAAAAATTTCATCACCTAACAACAGGGATCTTAGATTTTCCTATGCTATGAGCTAAAACCGCTGGAAAAGCTGCAGTTTTCCTTGCTCCTCACTCAATACAAATCACTATGCCGAGGAGGCTCTAGGAGGTTAATGTTGGTACTTGTAATTGAATAGAATTTATTAACCAGATAACTAGCCCAGCCAAAAAGACTTTTACTCATTTTCTGATTTAATTGTCATGTTAGCAATGAAAACTGTATCATGTAAGTGCTCCTAACATTTATGTCTTTTTTATGATCCCCTATATAACAGTGTTTTAAATTGCAGGTGACTGCCAGCAATCCCAGGAGTGACGCCAACGTGTTTCACACACCTCATCAATCTTAGCACGGGGGAGATTAATTCCATAAAATTTTGCTTATTGACCACTGAGTGCTACTGACCACACAACATTCACTCTGCTCTGCTGACTTGTAGTTTCTGGACGTCTCCTACCCTGCAGGTGAAATGGTTCTCATCCTCTGAGAAGAAATCACAGTCAACTTTCGTTCTCATCTGTGTCTGCTTTCTATGCTTAAACAGCTAAAGCTAAGGGCCTTTGGAATGTTAAGGTCTTTATTTCCACTCTGTCAGGTCTATCGTCAAGGCTGCTGTCAATCAATCTTCTTGATACACTTCATTTGCCTTTTGTGAATTTTCAGCATGGAGAAGAGGTTTGACTTAACAAGTGATGAATCATCTTTTACTCTGGATAATTTGACTTTCTCGTGATCTAATGGTATCAACTGTCCTATGCTGCAATTACAGTGGCCCTGGGCCAAAGGTATTGTCATAGAGTTGATATGACAGCTTATGAATTTAAATTTCAGGTCACATACTGAAATAAGGCCTAAGATTAAAACTAGTTTTGTATATGCTATATTCCTTGAGATAAAATTAAATTATAACCATCCAGCAGTAAAGCAAAAATGTTTTATTGACACAGTTAGAAATCTAAACTTGAGATCTCTAACTCAAGAATTGACATTAAAATCATTTATGACATATATTGGCATGGTGGTAAATGTGCAAAGGATACTATTTTGAAGCCAGGTTTCTTTAGGAATTTAGAGTTTAAAACATTAAAAAAGATTCTAAGGACACAAAACTTACAAAATAATATACATGTGTTCAAAATTATATATAAATGTATGCACAGACATACATTTTGATTATAAGCTCTTTGAATAAAAGGATCTTTTATATTTGCTTACATGTGAATATGTATGTGTATGAATATTAATATATATGTATGAGCATATAAAGAGATGCTGTCATGATGTTTGGAATAAATTTCTGTCAATACACATTTGTTAAATATAAGTAATACTTTTCGGTCAGACATAGAAACAAAATTTTATATTTATCTTTAAAACATTTTGACATTTTTTTCAAAATACTTTGTCTATAAAAGGATGCATCCTTTCACGAAAGAAACATTGTGTCTGAAATAGCGGCCTAACGCCACCAATCCAATTTTGTCCAAGACTGTTAAAAAACTAAGAGCATCTTTTGCAAATATATACAGACAATTAAGGATGGAGGGACTAAGAAAACAAGCTTTTCTCTTTTTGATGGGAAAAACAAAAATGTTTTCAAGGACCTGATATGGATATTTACAGATTTATTTATTTTTTTTTTCTGTTTCAGATGAAGGAAGCAGCTATTCTATGAGTTAGAAAGGCATACTAAAGGGATTCCTTTAGTTGATTAAAAGAATAGAGATAAGGAACTAGACTACCTGTATCTGAGAAAGAAAGGATGTTTGGCTTCTAAAAGATAAGCAATCCAGCAATGCTTTTACACGGTAGCCTTAAAATTTTAAGACACATTGCTAGCCAAGATTTTTTTTTTACTGCAATCTAAAATTTAGGATAAATCAAAGAAAAGTTGAAGTATCAATGAGAAATGTAATGGCTCTGTGCCCTGAACGTTTTTTTTCTTTTTAAAGTTCCTCTAAAAATGTCATGTCAAAGGCTTCACTGAAATACAATGAGAAAAAGATGGTGTCTTTACTAAATAGTCTGGGGCAATCGATATCCATATGAGGGGTTGAGAAGTATCTTGACCTTCAACCTCATACCATACACAAAAAAAAGATTCTAAATGGTTTTCAGATTTAAATGTGGAAGGTAAAACGATGAAATATTTAAAGAAAAACAGAACACTTTGTAGCCTTGAAGTAGACAATGACTTCTTAAACAGAATGTCATACACCAACAATGACAGAAAATATTGAAAAATTTAACTATGTTAAATTAATTATTTCTGCTTATCAAAAAAGAGAATTAAGAATAAATAGGCAAACCCAGAGAGTGGGAGAAAACATTCATGCCACATATATTCAACAAAGGATTCATGTGAAATTACATAAAAAAAATCAAAATCAATTTTAAAATATAGACAACCAAGCAGAAAAATGTACAAAAGTCTTAAGCAGACAATTTAAAAAAGAGTATATTCAAGTATTCACTAAACATATGAAAAGTTGCTCAGCTCATCAGTCATCAGAGAATGAAATAAAAACCTCAAACAACATTAGTACACAGGCTCCAGAATGGTAATGGTAACAGAAAAAATGGTAACAGAAAAAAAAACAAAAAAAACAAGCGTTGGCAAGAATATAGAAACACCCCAAACTCTAAAACCCTGAAGTATAACCTATGGTCCAGAAAAATTTAGATTTAAAAGAATTTATTAATAAATAATATTTATTCTATTAATGTACAATAAAATATATAATATAATAAAGAATATATATAGTATATCAACCAAAAAAAAGGCAAAAAAACTAATCCACAGTCTAATTAATCTGTGATGCTATAATTTAGGGTAGTGCTCAACTTTGAGGAACTGTGTAATGGCTACGGGTTGGTATTGTTTGGTTTTGTTTGTTGTTTTGTATTTCTGTGTTTGAGCTCTGATTACCTGGGTGCATTCAGCTTTTGGAAAGTTACTGAGCTTACATTTATGACACATGGCCTTTTAGGCATATATACCACAATTCAGTTAGTAGAAAAATGTCATCTCTAAAATGAGTATTATTAAGAAATTGTATTTTTATTCAACAAAGCATAAAAATTCATCTTTGTGGAAGAGGTAACTGAATTTTTTAAAAACATGCCTTCTATAACAGTCTCAAAACTCATTAGCACTTGATGGCCAGGTATCTAAGTAACAGTTTCAGATTTCAGATTTTCTGATGTTAAGAACTCTGAGAAAATATTTCCATTTAAATATACAAAAGAGCAGAATCAAAGAAACAAATAATGATATTTTGGCTTCATGACATAAAGTAATCTATGCTTAACATGTGAAGGTTAAAGTTAAACAAACTTTTCCTTTATGACTAAATTCTAAATTAGAGGTTTGGTCCCAATCTGTCATTTAAGAATTTATTTTAGTAAAGTTAGAAATGGAAATAGAAAAAAACAGAAATCACTTGCCCAGTACAAGAGGAAACAATTCATTGGAAGCATTAAGGCAGTTAAAACATTTCTCTTATCATGCATTCCTCAGAAGTCCAAACCAAATGCTAATTAAGCCCCTGACCTAAATGCTCAGCCTTGCCACAGATTCTGGAATGAAATACCTGGGGGGGGGTTTCCTATGCAGGAATTCAGTATTTTGATAATATCAGTCCTGTAGTCCTTGATATTGCTCTTGACTAGCATTATTGCTTTTTTTATAACTAGCTATTTCTTTTATATAACTTGTTTTCATAACCAGCTCTTGCCTTTCCTTCTTAAGCAATTCTTGTTTAATAACCCAATTTCTGTTACTTGGTTTCTGTTTTGGGTGATTTTTCCAGAAGCGGCCTGACTTCTGGAAAAATGTCAGCACTATCTAGACAGAAATCTTAGCATGCTTTTTGGTATTTTTCCCATGGCTTGCAGTCTGTGTGATTCTCACTAGATTTACTTGGTGCTGACAGCCAGTGTGCCCCTGGACAATTAACTATTGGCTTATTCCCAAACTTTTCTAAAATCATGCTCTGCCTTCAGGCCAGAACATTCATCTGCCACTCACTCCTCACCAGACCTCAGTGTCCCCGCAGGAACTTCCACCAATTCTGCAATAGTTTCCAGACTTCTTTTCAACCACCTCACCTCAGCTGGGGAAATAGCCTAAGGTAGCCACAGCATGACATGCATTATGCATCTGGCTGATTTCTGAACTGCATTGCCAGCCCAGTGGATCTTTCTCACCTCTACGTGCTAACCATCTCAACCTGGCTCTTCTGACAACTCCAGGGAAAAGGCAGTAGGAATTCGGAAGAGGATATATTTATTTTTGATTCAGTCTGGCTCAGGATGCAGCAAAACAAGAAACAGCCTGGAATTCTCCATCCTTGACAAGGTTTACCAAATCCTGCCCCACTTGGGCATGAATTAGGGCACTGAAATGGAACTAAAGGATAGGAAAAGCTGAGAAAAGCAAGAGTCCAGAAACAAAAAGAAGAGTATGAGAAGAAAGGAAGACTATGCCAGAGCACTTTGTGCACTACGGTTTCTCATTCATCTGTTAACTGTTAAGTTCCCTTTGCAGGACACATTACCACCATTGCCACTTTCTCTACTCTTTGTATACATGTCTGGCCTTGCCCTATTGAATTGGTCAATATGTGTCCTTGCTCTTTTTTTTTTTTTTTTACCACGAAGAGCAAGCCTTAGTCATCCTAGACTTTGTCTTATTCTCATCCCAAACTACATGAGTTCGGAAATTCTGGTTAGTTTACTCATTTAAAAATGGTTTGTTTGGCACACAATGGGATTTATAGATGATGTAATACAGAATTGTACACCTGAAATCTATGTAATTTTACTAACAATTGTCACCCCAATAAATAAAAAAAAATAAAAAATAAATGGTTTGTTTGGATTCAGTCAGGAGTTCTCTATATTTGGGGGAGTAACATTCCTTTTATTTGCAAAAATCATAAAGTTTATGAGAATAATGAGGCATGTCCTTGACTTAGTTGGAATGAAGTCAAGAACTGAGGGCTGAGTGCTAGAAATCTGGTGAATGTGAATACTCAGTATTCCAGAGCCAGTATTCCATAGCCAGATTCCAGAGCCAGATAAACTAGAGTTGAATCCTCACTTTCGCAAGATGTAACATCAAGCAATTACACAGATTCAAGTCATCTCAGTTTCCTCATCTATAAAATGTGGGTGATGTGAGGTGACTCCATAGGAATTTTATGATGTAATACATAGAGCAGAAAAGGCACTTAACAAATATTTACCAGTTAAATATTTATGTGAGATCTACTGGTCGATATAGAAGTATTATAGAATAATGGAAACAACCATGAAGTACAAATATAATACATCCTACTTTGGCCACTTGGCCACCATGGTATCTTGAATGAGTGATTTAACCTGACAATTCTTCATCTATGAAATGTGATTAGAACAGAAAACATTTAAGGAATTTTCCAATTTTAAGATGCTATAATTACCTTATTGCTTTTTTATTTTTTTAAAGTCTTTAAATACTTGTGGGGCTCCACACTGGCTGAATCTTAGCATACAGTAGTTCAACACCAAGACTTATCTTTAAGAACTCCAGGATCCATCGTTATAGTAAAACACATTTTCCAAATGAAAGATTCTATTTTAAAATATTATTCATCATCATATTTTGAAGTTTATATTTATCATGCTTTTCTTTCTACCAGGTTGATCAATGATTTTATTTAAAATAACAACAGATAGTTTATTATTAAAGATATATTTTATTACCTTTGATACCATATAATTAAGTGGCGTAAAAAAAGGTACAACTGTATTAAAAGCATCAGTATGGTACATGAAGTTGCATGCATTTCATTCAACATTTTTGACCTACCAGTCTTTATTTTGAATTTGAATTTTCTTTCCATTTGTTTTTATCTAAATGAAATAATAAATCATATAAAGAGGGAAATTTTTATTATAAGCCATGAGGGAATTGAATGTTAAAAAACTTCAGATTAAATTATCTGTGTGCATATGTATAGAGGTGTATGTGTGTGTATGTTTGTGCAAGTGCATGCACACTTGAGTATACATGATATATTTAGAAAGATACAGTATTGTCATATATTATATGCAATACAATATTATATATTATTGTATATAATATCTTACATTACGTATATTTTATACATAGTAAAACTTATACAATAGAAATATAAATGCATGCTTTTATCTACACACACACACACACACACACACACACACACACACACTTTTAAGGTTCTAAGCATTGCTAAAAATAATCTGCAAGTAAAAAGGTATACACAAGATCTGCCAAACACTAAGAAAAATAATCCACCTATTAATGAATGTTAATTTGGAAAGTTCACTAGCATTTTCTGACGTATATAGAGAAAATCCACTGCAATTGAGAGGTTCCAGCACTTACTGAGGTCACATAGTCAACACACCCACCTCAATGTGTCTCTTCCTTCTCTTTCCTTTCCTTTGTCTCCTCCCTTCACTTTTTCTTTTTTAAGTTTATTGGGGTGACAATTGTTAGTAAAATTACATAGATTTCAGGTGTACAATTCTGTATTACATCATCTATTGATCCTGTTGTGTGTTCACCACCCAGACTCAGTTCTCCTTCCATCACCATATATTTGATCCCCTTTACCCTCATCTCCCACCTCTCACCCCCCTTACCCTCTGGTAACCACTAAACTATTGTCTGTGTCTATAACTTTTTGTTTCTCATTTGTTTGTCTTGTTCTTTTGTTGTTTTTGGTTTATACACCACATATCAGTGAAACCATATGGTTCTCTGCTTTTTCTGTCTGACTTATTTTGCTGTGCAGAAGCTTTTAAGTTTCATATAGTCCCATTCATTTATTTTAGCTTTTACTTCCCTTGCCTTTGGAGTCATATTCATAAAATGCTCTTTGAACCCAAGGTCCATAAGTTTAGTACCCATGTTTTCTTCTATGCAGTTTATTGTTTCACGTCTAATGCTTAAATCTTTGATCCATTTTGAATTAATTTTGGTACATGGTGACAGATAGCAGTCCAGTTTCATTCTTTTGCATGTGGCTATCCAATTCTCCCAGCACCATTTATTGAAGAGGCTGTCTTTTCTCCATTGTATGTTTTTAACTTCTTTGTCAAAAATTATCTGTCCATATTTATGTGGTTTTATTTCTGGGTTCTTAATTCTACTCCATTGGTCTATGTGTCTGTTTTTCTGCCAATACCATGCTGTTTTGATTATTGTAGCCCTGTAGTACAAGCTAAAGTCGGGGAGTGTGATACCTCCAGTATTATCCTTTTTCCTTAAGATTGCTTTGGCTATTTGGGGTTCCAAACAAATCTGATGATTTTTTGTTGTACTTTTTAAAAAAATGCCATTGGGATTTTTAATGGGGATTGCATAAAATCTGTTTATTGCTTTGGGTAATATGGCCATTTTAACTATGTTGATTCTTCCAATCCATGAGCATGGAATGTCTTTCCATTTCTTTGTGTCTTCTTCAATTTCTTTTAAAAATGTCTTGTAGTTTTCAGCATTATAGGTCTGTCACATCCTTGGTTAAGTTTATTCCTAGGTATTTTATTCTTTTCGTTGCAATTGTAAAAGGAATTGTTTTTTGTATTTCTTTTTCTGAGATTTCATTGTTAGTATACAGGAATGCAATGGACTTTTGTATGTTGATTTTGTAGCCGGTAACTTTACTGTATTCGTTGATTGTTTCTAATAGCTTTTTGGTGGAGTCTTTAGAGTTTTCTCTATATAACATAATGTCATCTGCAAAGAGTGACAAGCTAACTTCTTCACTCCCAATTTGGATGCCTTTTATTTCTTTCTCTTGCCTGATTGTTCTGGCAAGGACTTCCAACACTTTGTTGAAAAGCAGAGGTGATAGGGGACAGCCCTGTCGTGTTCCTGAACATAGAGCAAAGGGCTTCAGTTTTTCACCATTAATTATGAGATCAGCTGAGGGTCTGTCATATATGGCCTTTATTATGTTAAGGTATTTTCGTTCTATACCTATTTTATTAAATGTTTTAATCATAAATGGATGTTGTATCTTGTCAAATGCTTTTTCTGCATCAATTGATATAACTACATGATTTTTGTTCTTTATTTTGTTTATGTGATGTATCACATTGATGGATTTGCAGATGTTGAACCATCCTTGTGCCCTGGGGATGAACCCCACTTGGTCGTGATGAATAATCATTTTAATGCATTGTTGTATTCGATTTGCTAGAATTTTGTTTAGGATTTTTGCATCTGTATTCATCACAGATATTGGTCTGTAGTTTTCTTTTTTTGTGTTGTCCTTACCAGGTTTTTGTGTCAGGGTAATGTTGGCCTCATAAGATGAGTTAGGGAGTACTGTCTCTTCTTCAATTTTTTGGAAGAATTTGAGCAGGATTGGTATTAGATCCTCTTTGAAGGTTTGGTAGAATTCACTAGTGAAGCCATCTGGTCTTGGAATTTTGCTTTTGATAGAAGAAAGAGAGAAGGGAACAGAGAATATATTCAAACAAATTGTTGATGAGAACTTCCCAAACTTATGGAAAGAACTGGATCCTCGAATCCAAGAAGCAAATAGAACACTTAATTACCTCAATCCCAACAGGCCTTCTCCAAGGCACATTGTTTTGAAGCTGTCAAAAATCAACAACAAAGAAAGAATCCTCACGCCAGCCAGGGAAAACAAGACGGTAACCTACAAAGGAAAGCCCATTAGATTATCATCAGATTTTTCAGCAGAAACTCTACAAGCCAGGAGGAAGTGGAACCAAATATTCAAACTATTGGAAGAAAGAAATTATGAGCCAGAATAATACATCCAGCAAAGATATCCTTTAGATATGAAGGAGGAATAAAGACCTTTCCAGACATACAGAAGCTGAGGGAATTTTCTAATACATGACCTGCACTACAAGAAATACTAAAGGAGGCTATTCGACCACCATCAACAGGGACAATTTGTGGCAACCGAAACATAAAAAAGGGGGAGAGTAAAGGCCTGAACCGGAATATGGGAATGGAGAAAGGAAGCGTGCTGAAGAATATGGAATACTCTAAATATCAAACTTTCTTTTACATAAACTTAAAGGTAACCACTCAAAAATAATCCAGAACTGAAATATATACTGTAATAAAAGAAGAAACAGAGGGAAACATCAAAGAATACCACCACACAAAAATAATAGACAACAACAAAAAGGCAAAGAAATAATGGAGACGCAGCCTTACCAGAAAACTAAAGATAGAATGACAGGATATCCTCACATATCAATAATCACCCTAAATGTAAATGGACTGAACTCACCAATGAAAAGGCACAGAGTAGCAGATTGGATAAAAAAACTAAACCCAACCATATGGTGTCTCCAAGAGATACATCTCAGCTACAAGGACAAGCATAGACTCAAAGTGAAAGGGTGGAAATTGACACTCCAAGCAAATGGTACCCAGAGAAAATCAGGTGTAGCCATAATGATATCAGATGAAACAGACTTCAGTATGAAAAAGGTAACAAGAGACAGAGATGCACATTTCATAATGGTAAAGGGGACTATACAACAAGAAGACATAACAGTCATCAATATTTACGCCACCAATCAAGGAGCGCCAAAATATACTAAGCAACTACTAACAGAACTAAAGTGAGAAATTGACCAAAACACAATTATACTAGGGGACATAAATACATCATTGACCGCTATGGATAGATCATCCAAACAGAAAATAAATAACGAAATAACAGCCCTAAATGACACATTAGATGAAATGGACATAATTGACATATATAGAGCACTTCATCCTAAAACATCAGACTATACATTTTTTTTCTAGTGTACATGGAACATTCTCAAGGATTGACCATATATTGGGACATAAAATCAGTCTCAGCAAATTTAAGAAGATTGAAATGATACCAAGCATATTCTCTGATCACAAGGCTTTGAAGTTGGATATCAACAGCGAAAAGAAAGCAGGAAAAAACACAAATACATGGAGATTAAACAACAGACTTTTAAAGAATGACTGCGTCAAAGAAGAAATTAGAGGAGAGATCAAAAGATACATAGAAACAAATGACAATAAAAATACATCCAACCAAAACTTTTGGGATGCAGCGAAAGCAGTTTTAAAAGGGAGATTTATATCATTACAGGCCTATCTCAAGAAACAAGAAAAATCTCAAATAAATAACTCACGTTACACCTTAAAGAACTAGAAAAAGAAGAACAAATGAAACCCAAGGTGAGCAGAAGAAAGGAAATAACAAAAATCAGAGCAGAACTAAATGAAATAAAGAACAAAAAGACAGTAGAAAAAAAGTTATTGTGACAAACAGCTGGTTCTTTGAAAAGATTAACAAAATTGACAAACCCTTGGCTAGACTCACTAAGATAAAAAGAGAGAATATACTAATTAACAAAATCAGAAATGAAAAAGGGGAAGTTATCACGGACACCACAGAAATACAAAGGATCATCCAAAAATACTATGAAGGACTATATGCCACCAAATTCAATAACCTAGAAGAAATGGACAGGTTCTTAGAAACATAAGCCTTCCTAGGCTAAACCATGAAGAACTGGAAAATCTAAACAGACCAATCACCAGTAATGAAATTGAATTAATCATCCAAAACCTTCCCAAAAGCAAAAGTCTGGGACCTTCACTTTTTCTCTTTGTGGTGCTGTACGTGTTTGTTTTCTACTGATGCACAATGAATTACCAACATATTATCAGCATAAAACAACACAGATGTATTAGCTCACTGCTTCTGGGGGTCGGGGTCAGGCACAATGGCTTAGATAGGTCCCCTGCTTAGGCTTTCCCAGGTTCTCATCTGAAGGCTTAACTAGGTAAGCCTGCGCATCCTGAAGGCTCATTTAGGTTATGAGGAGAATAATTTCCTGAGTCTGTTTAAGACAACCTCATGTCTATAGCTCACTGCCATGTGGCCCTTTCCATAGGCAGTTCACAACCTGACTATTTCCTTTTTAAAGGCCAGCAGAAAAACTCTAATTCCACCCTGCTAATACAAAATCTTACACAACACAATGTAATCATAGGAGCACCACTCTTTCTGCTTTGCAATGGAATGTACAAGGGAATGACCTTTGCCACAAGGATGTGACTCAATGGGAGTAAATTTAGGGTGTGTCTGCCACACTGTAATATGATAATTTGGTAAGAATTATTTTGCAAGGATCACTAGTCAAATTGACCCACACTGCTAACCTTTAGCCTTAGTACAGACTCCATTGAGATTTATTTTTTTAAATAAGAAAAGAATTTTAACGTTAAGAAAAGAAATGAATGCTAATATGTTGCCCCACTTGAACTTTATCTCCACAGAGTCATTTAAATATTTACATCTATCAGTTTCATCTCTTTTGATGGACAATCACTTTATAAAATATTGATATAATCAAAAAACAGCATAGGTTTCATGAGAATATTACTTTTGTACTTAAACTTTCTACTGAAAATTTTGTTCTTCTTAACAATGACAATAAAAATATACTTCTACTTCTTTATTTCTTTTTAAGACCAAGATGAATATTGCTTTAGTATAGTATTAATATCACATCAAATTGTGAAAATGGAGAGGATATGGAATTGAGAGTGCAGGTCATATATAAAAAAGAGATTTATTAGTATACTCATCAAATCTCCCCAATCTTTTCATACAAACAAACAAACATAGTGAAAATGAAAAACAAAATCCACAGGTATCCGGAAAAATTCTAGTGACAAAATATCTCTATCAACTTCTAAGAGTCCACGTTGGTGGTGTCAAACCATCACCAGCACTAGCATGTCTTGTGCAGGACACAGATAGTATAGGGTAGAGAACAGGGAGCTAAGAACAGCGTGGTTCTAAGAGCTCAGAAACAAGAAGTAACCCAAGAAAGTTCACATGCGAAAGGAGAGAACTCTCCTTTTGGAATCCTCAACCCTGCAAATCTAAGAATAATCCATGTAAGGTGAATAAGGATACACTGCCTCCAGTTTGAGGGAGAGTTCCAAAATAAGGAAAATATCGGAGGGCACTAGTTAAGTTTATCATGAGGGATACTGGAATTATTAAATAAAAACTCTTTTATGGAAGAGCAGGGACCCAATGGGTGTAAAAAAAAAAAAAAAAAAAAAAAAAAAAAAAACTTGAATAGATGGCAAACTGAGTGAGGCAAACCTCCCAGGAATCCAGGAGAAAAAAATGTCAGCTTCTGGTTGGTAGATGTGGGGAGGTTCCAAGCAGGCATTTCTTAAAATTTTGGACATGGCACAAAAAAGTTATATTTTTAATACTTTACAGTTACAATAGAAGAGAGCTATCAAAAAGTGAAGCTCACCCACTCACCACCATGGGACTATTCCCCTAAAAGTACAAGAATACCCATTTTAATTCATGTGAGTAACTGAAGTGGATAGTGATCAAATCTCATACAAAGATACTGAAAGAAGAAAATGAACTTAATATAAACAAAAACATGAAGATTCACTAAAAATTCTCATTACAAATTAGAACTAAACAGTACCACAACATGGAAACAGAGGAAAAGATCAAATGCAAATTAAGAAAAATCTAAAATAATTAAATGTATAAATCAAAAAGAAAACATCTCAAAAATGAGACGACTAAACAAGAGGATAATTTGAAAATAGAGCTTTCAGAACTAAGCATAGACTTAGAAAAAAAAGGAATGGTGTTGTTTTCAGTAAGGAAACCTCAACTAGAATAAACTTGAATAAAGATACACCATGGAGGTAAAGTAAGGAAAACAAGGGATAAAAAGGAGGAAAAATAATGAACAGAAATTATATGTATGTACTTATAGATGGATGGATAGGTATAGGTAAATAGGTAGATGGATAGATATATAATAGAAGACAAGAAAAGAGGCATAACATAGATATAATAGTTAATCCTAAGAAGAAAAAAATATTATCATCATAGATAATATTATAATTTATATAATCCACAAAAATCAAAGACTTGAATCTACATATTTACAAGTGTATATCATGCAGCTGGAAAAATTATTGGAGAATGGTTAACACTGAGACAACTTCTATTAAAACGAGTTAAAGAAATAATTCTTGAGCATCTAGGCAAAAAGTCCAAATTAAGTATGAGGGAAAGATAATTGGATTGGCAGTAGACATCAGTTGGCAACAGACATCAAAAGACAACACTTTATAATATAAGAAAATGGAGATATACATAGTCAGAAAAAAAGTGTGGGCTCAGGATTTAAATCAAGCAAACTGACTTTCAACTGTACTCACGAATTTGCAAGAGCCCAGGGGAATACTGATCCCAAGATCAATTCCTGATAATTTATTAGAGAAGGAACCCACCATGAATTCAAGGGAAGTTTCAGCATTTTAACTGTGTAACTAAAACTATGACTAAAATAAATCAAATATATGTAATGGTAAAGGTAACACCAATCCATGGGGATAAAATGACCAAATAGAGTGTAAATATGTTCTGTGACAAAAAAAAATCTAACAAATAATAAGTAAGAAAGTCAGAGTGTATGGAATATACAAGTTCACATCCTCATAGGATGTGAATTGGTGTAAGAGATTATTATAGCTAATTAAACTCTGAGGGAAAGGGAAGGAACAATGAACAGGAAGCTACTAGCTAATTTCATTATTGTTACATTATGAAAGTGATAGACACTATCAATAAAAGAATGAACTAAGTATGTATGCGTGTGTATATATATGTATATATGCATATATACATATACATATATATATATATATGAAATACAAGTCTTCAGTATACACTAAGTAAATGGGCATATCTCTGACTTAATCACAAATGGTTTATACTGTGTACTAGGATAAATTCCAAAAGAATCAGAGATCTCAAAATAGAAAATAAAATGATAAAAGTACTGGAAAACATGGATAAATGTGTTTTATAACCTGAAAGAGGAAAGCACTTTTATATCTATCTATCATCTATCTACCTGTCCATCCATCCATCCATCTAGTATTAAAGGAATTATATACAAAAAAATCATAATAAAGTACAAACCTTGTAATTTTACACTTGAATATGTAACATCTATATACACTTGAGATTTTTCCCATTAATACATGTATATATTTTTTTATCTCTATCCATTGGAAAGTCCGAAAAGCTATGTCAACCCACTAGGAAATAATACCTATTAGGGCCCAAATTGTGGTCTCTAAAGATTATTTCCCACTACAAGGAACCACCACCCTTTGGAGAAATGGCTGATTCCACGTCTGAGGAGGGAAATATACAAGATGATCCCAGGGCACCGTATCTAAAGAGTGTAGGAGTAAGTTTTAATGGGACTTGAACTGGCCTAAGTTACATGAGCTTGAGCATCAGAAAGTACAAGCACAACTCAGAGATATTCTGGGTTTGGTCTCAGACCTTTGCAATAAAGCAAAAGTTGCAATAAAGCAAGTCATACAAATTTTCTGGTTTCCTAGTACATGGAAAGTTATGTTTACACTATACTACAGTTTATTAAATGTACAAGAGCATCATGTCTAAAAAAATACATACCTTAATTAAAAAATATTTTATTGCTAAAAAATTCTAGCCGTCATCTGAGCCTGCTGAAAAATGGTACCGATAGACTTGCTCAACACAAGTTTGCCATAAACCTTTAATTTGTAAAAATCGTAATATGTGCAAAGTGCAATGAAGTGAACAATAAAACGAGGTATACCTGTATGAAGCTTGTAATGGATTCAAACACCTGATATAGTAAAACCCATCAGTAAAAAAGATTTTAGAAACTGATTAAATAATATAACATGTGTTAGAATACAACTTATTAGCTTGAAAATTGATCTTTTTAAGAAAAGAGAAAAATAAATCCTATATTTCTTATTTAAAAAGTTAGCTAAATAAAGTTTGTCTTTAGAGAAGAGTTACACCTAATAAATGTAAATAAAATGATTAAATTAGAAAATCATCATTTTGCAAACTCTAATTAAACAAGAGGTAATAATCAATGGATTTTAAAATTACTAGGCAAAAATTTGATGGGAATCTTTTAATTAAGAACCAGGCTCTCACTACTTAAATGTAAGCATAGTTAAAAGTGAAACAAGGAGATATAATATTTTATGCCTCCTAATGTGGTGCACTAGGAAGTACAGAGCACAATTCATGAAAATATGTTATCATAATTAAATCTGAATCTAATTATCTCTATATTGCAACCATTTTAGAAATACAGGGGATAGCAAGACAAGGTAAATGACACCCCAAGAAACAAGTCAGCTAAAGCCAGAGTATTGGACATTCTACAGGATCAAAGCCTCAATTTCTCCAACTAAACTATGGCATGGAGAACAAAATGAGGGGAGATTGTTAGAGCACAAAAGATACTTAAGAGATACAAACCAAAAGCAATGTGGTGTCTTTCTGAGATCCATATTCAAACCAGTGCAAAAAGATATCTTTGATACAATTAGAAAAGTTTCAACATAAATTGGGTATTAAATAGAATTAGGGAATTATTGTTAATTTTGTTAGCTGTAATAATGCGGATTACATTACAAAAATAAATGTCTTTATTCATTAGCAATGCAAACTCATGTGTTTTTTAATGAAATGACATAATGCTTGATATTTGCATCAAATATAGTCCTGAGAACAAAGCAATACATTTAGGGTTTCAGAATTGCTAATATTGTTTTATCACCACTGAAATAATAATATAATAAAATTTCTATATACCAAAATATCCAACTTCCCAAACATATCTTATTGGTATAATTAACCATTGTTCTGACTTTCAGATACCAATATTTATGAAATTTCTATTGTGTTCAAAACAATGCATTTGTCTTTGGAGAAACTGATAATCACCTCACCTGCAAAAGTTTATGATTCTCCATTGGAGCCATAACACATAATTTGAGAAATATGCAGCCAATATATTTTGACAGAAGGTATCCATATACAGGAATACTGTAGAATTATTTCCCATTTGGAGAGGGTCATTACCTGAAGGCAGTTGATTGCTCCTATACCTGTCTCGGGATTATTGTTAAAAACAATAAAACTAGAGGTGGACATGTACATGTCAACCTACAAAGGACCTTGAAAAGGGGAAGACAGCAGAGCTCAATTTGCTACGTAAAATACAAACCACTGTTAGAAACCGCAGAAAGGAGGTCAGCAGCGGATGTTTATGATGCCATCTCTAAGATATGTGGGCTGTAGCTAGAGGAGCTGATACAAATGACAGAACAACTCTTCACAAGCTGCTGCAGGCTCTGTTTTCAGTGAATCCCAGTGAGGTCTATCTGCAAATGCTGCCCACTGAGGATATATGGAGTTGCCCAGGGCTCAAGCGGAGCATTGAGAAATAGCAACATCCCCAAACAGTAAATGCCTGAGGAGCTCAGAGGCTTGTTATGTGTTCCTACCGTTTTTCTAAGTACTGCTTGCACTGAGCATTAGGTTATACTTTTATTTATTTAAACATCTGTTCACTCAAAAATATTTATGATGAGTGTAATCTCTGAGCAACAACAGAAAAACTCTGCTCTGCTGCAGCTTCTAGTCAAGTAGGGGAGGCAGACTTTCACCAAATAATCACATTGATGGATGTGATGAACGCATAATCACAAACTGTGAGGAGAAACAACTTGTTTCTTCATGAGGATGTATCAAAGGGATCCTTTTCTAGGCTAGCAGATTCAAAAAAGTCTTTCCTGGGGAATGACACCGACCTAAGGCTTGAAGGAAGAAAAAGTGTCCCCTGGGAAAAGGTGATACAGCAGAAACTTTTGGGGCGGGGTGTGTGGCTAACAGAATAAAGTTGCTATAGGAGGCCAAATGGGCCATAGTGCAAGGAACTAGGGAGAATGAGGCTAGATGAAGTGTGAGAATGAGGGAAGCCAAACTTTAAGGATCTCTGTAGCCATATTAAGGAGTTTGGATTTTATTTTAAAAGCATTTGGAAGCCACTGAAAGATATTAAGTGGAGAAGTAACAAAGATCAAATTTATATTTTAAGATCACTCTGGTTTTAGTGTGGAGAAAGGATTGTGGGGAAAATGGAACAGATGGGAGGATTGTAAATGGGTGTTGCAAATGTCCAAGCAAGACATTATAGAAAATGAAACAAAGTTAGTGGCGAAGTGGAGGTGAAGAGAAGGCTGAAGAGACACATTAAAAAGGTTTAAGTGACAGGCCTTGGTAAGGGATTAGAGGGAAGGGAGAAGGGGAAAAGTGAGGTAAGGCACAGGGAGTTGTCAAGGAAACCCCTAATCTTCTTGTTTGTTCAGTTGAATGGGTGGGGACCAATTTGTGGTGATACGGAACATTCGGAAAAAAAGAAAAAAGAAAAAACAAAACAAAACTAGGTTTGGAGATGTTTGGTCTGAGATATGTTGAATGTAGTAGATCATATCTGAAATGTCAAATGGAAAAATGAATACAAAACTATGTAGCTCAAAGAAAGGTCTAAAAATTTGAGAATCATTAGCCAGATGGTAAATGAGGCCAGAGGCATAAATGAGATTCCCTGAGAGAGAGTAGAGAGAAGGGCACTCATTGAGCTGAATCAATCCAACAGGGAGGGTTGGTTGTTTGACTTTACCAGCCAAACATCTTACATTTTTCTGAATTTAAGAATATTTAGATATTGCATGCCTTTTCTAGATCAATACTTTTTCCTCCTTTTTGCCAGGCCTCTTAACTAACATTTGCAATACTGACTGGCTTTGAAGGCATTAGAGTTTTCACAATATAACGTGAGAAGGAAGTAGATGTAGGATAATGTTGAGTAATTTCACTACATATTGAACATTTGAGTAGAGACCGATGAAGCATGCAAAGCCAATGAGAAAATGGCTCAAGTGCTAAGGGTTAGGACAGAAGTCTTTTTGAAAAGTATTATATATTCACAGAAAAATTTATAAAATTATTATATTATGAAAATATTATTTGCTTAAACATATTTTATAGTATCGGAACCATAATCATTTAGGTACTATAAATATTCATTTTAAATTTCATATATTTTTCCCTGCTGTGTAGAGGATATAATGTGTATAGTATAATGGGGAAGCACACATTTAAATGATATACAAATTTGCTTTAATTTAACCTGCATCTTACTGTCATTTTTTTCCTAATTAGAATAGTCTAAACTTTAAATATAATAGACATTGTTTCATTACGTTATCATATATAATTCTTCATCCTACATATTCTAATTTTGAAAAACTGGAATGTCATTATATAATTTCAAGCATTACCATTTATGAAAAGAGAATAAGGAATGAAAAATATTGAAAATGTAGGGAGGCACTTGACTGAAAAAATGTTATTTCACTATAATTGCAGAAAGAGATATTAGGATGACAAAGAATCATCATCCATTTACAACCCTTATAATAAAAATTTATAGTGGCATTTGGCATATAATGTCATTTATAGTGGCTTTCAAAACAAATTTATTTTCCCCAGCTTAGGCAAAGGCATTATGTTGTGCTTAATGTACTGAATTAATAAATATTCAAATAAGTTATATGCTAATAATAATCTTCTTACAGTCTTATGTAATAGTCATCTTTCTCCTTTATTTTTAATACTGTAATTGGTTGAATTATAAATTAAAAGAAAATTAAATCTATTCTTGAGAACACTCATTCAGAAGCACTATAATGAAGCAGTTAAGATTATGTACAGTTAAGGTCCAGACTGCCACTTTCCAACTGCTGACTCTTAATATTTTATGTTTCAGTTTCCCCATGTGTAAAACGAGACAATAACTCTGACTGCCTCATGGGGTTCTTGTGAGAACCAAATTCATCACTACAAGTAAAGTGCTTACACTAATGCCTCACACATAATAAACACTTAATCAGTGTTTATTGTTATTAATATTTGTTATTATTTAAAATCAAAGCTTGTTTCCCATTAGTAAAATTATAATCAAGATTATATCAAAGTATATTTGAGAGATGCTACAGACTGAATGTTTATGTCCCCTCAAAATTCATATATTGAAAACCTAATCCCCAAAGTGATGGTACTTTGAGGCGGGACCTTGGGGAGGGGATTAGGTCGTGAGGGAGGAGTCCTCAAAAATGGCCTCAGTGCTTTTATCAAAGAGGCTGGAGAGAACTCCCGGCTACCCTTCTGCCAAGTGAGGATGCAGTAAAAATGGTCCACAAAGCAGCACTTCACCAGATATTGAATCTACCTGAGTTTTGATCTTCGACTTCCCAGCCTCCAGAACTGTGGAAAGTAAATTTCTGTTCTTTAAAAGCTACCTAGTCTGTGATATTTTGTTATAGTAGCCCCAAAAGATCAAGACAGGAGAATAATACAATCCATTCCACCCCTACAAGCTATAGAAACACCCTATAAAATAAATTGTTTTTTTTTGAAAGGTACCATTGAGTTTAATCTTTTTTTTTTTTTTTTCCACATAATCAACCATTACTGAGTATCTACTATGTGCCAGGTGATTTGTTATGCCTGGGGATACATATCAGACTCTACCTGTCCTAACAGAGTTTATATTCTAGTGAGAAGACAGCCATTAAATAAACATCCTCTCTCTCTCTCTCTCTCTCTCTCTCTCTCTCTCTCTCACACACACACACACACACACGAGTCTCTTTCTCTCACATTCACACGCAAACAATAATTTCACATTTTGAAAAAAGGTTATAGACCATCACATTAGTATACTAGGAGGACTTGATTCAAGTTAGAAATTAACATAGGTGGAAATGCCGCTTTGATTCTCCAATAAGGTACACAGAAAGATGGTCTATATAAACAATTTATGTGGTGTATGTACATGCATACACAGCATCCCAGGCTTCTGGTTTTGCTAAAAGCCCTTTTCTCAGAGATTAAGGATACTTGGTTCAACTCAGTGCCTGGTCTGTAATGTAAGAAACTGGTAGAAACTCCACATGCATTTCTTTCACATGTACTTTGGGAAAATGCATCAGAAAAATGCTGAGTTAAGGAAAGAAGAAACTGCGTGACAGAGCGTCCATAAATAGCTCTGTCACTATTGGCTTTCTCACTTGTTTAGCAGCAAACGCCACATTTGAGGCAACTGACCAAATTTTGTTGCCTTTTATTTTATTAAATTTATTGGGGTGACTTTGGCTAGTAAAATCATGTAAGGTGCAAGTATACAACTCTATAATGTATCATCTGTATGTTGCATTGTGGGTTCACCACTCGAAGTCAAATTTGTTTCCTTTTAACTTGAGGGTATCCCAAAACTTTGATTTTCGAGCTTGTTCTTAGAAAACACAACAGTGAGCGCTCATAATCTCAATATCCCTGTTTATGCCAAACATTACATGAAGCCCAAGATGCCCAGGGCATCCCTCATATCCAGGGCTGTCACCCACTCCCCAATGTGGGAAACCTGTGGTGACTCGGTCCATCCTCAGCAAAGTCTCCTGTGTGCTCAGCGTCTTGGAAGCCCCGTTCTCCTCTTGTCCTCTCTGGAGCCTGGCTCTCCCCCAAGGACAGCACTTTACATGAGCCCTGTCAAGTGAAGCTTCTTTGTTCTCACACCTCTCATCCCCTTATTCCTGGAATTGGGTAGTTGTTACCCTGGCTCCTCACTGCCACTTCCAGACCTTTCAATTCTGCTTCCCTAAAACCCCCCGTTTTGCATTTTACCCATTCGAACTCTACTATTAGAGTGACCCGTCCTCATTTCTTCACATGCTCCATGCTCACTTTCATACTTTCCTGAAATATTCTTATCATATTGCTTGATGATTTTAACATCATGCAAATGGTCCAGCCCTTCACTGACCTGTTCTCTTCCAGTGAACTTTACATTCAGTTTCACACATGTGATCAAAATTGAGACTGTGTTAACACCAACAAACATAACCTCTATATCTTAGTTTCCAGCATCCTACTCACTGGCCACTATTGCCTTGTTTTTCTATTATGATTTATTCCTTTTAATACCCCCAATCCAACAATTATTTAACCATGGTTTCCCTACTTCCTAGAAAACAATTTTATACCATTGCTTCTCTCCTCAACCTTCAACACGTCCTTCCCGTCCTCCTCATTCTCACTGTTGACATTGAGTCCTATTTCACAGAGGAAAAATAAGTGGAAGCAGCTGGATCTGCACCAGCTCCTAGCAGCACCACTGCTCACCTAACTGCATGTCTGTTGATAAACCCTGACTACCCACTGACATTAAGGAGGAAGGCCATACTTGCTACTTCTATGTCAGCATTCTTACCCCTCTGCATTCAATCCTCTCTTCTCCCCTGCTCAAGACCACTCTTGCAATTGTCCTTTCTCTCTTCCTTCTCTGTCTTCAATTTGTTCCTCTCTCCTGGATCATTCTCATCAATATATAAGGTGTTGGAATTTTTCTAATTTTAAAAAAGCTTTTGATCTACATTTTCCTTACCTATTGCCTTGTTTCTCTTCTATACTTTATAGTAAAATTCCTCACAGAGTTCTGTTACTCTCTTAAACTCTTCTGCTCCAATTCTTCCTTGAATCCCATTAAACAGGTATTTGCCCCACAGTTCCACTTAAACTTCACTTTTCAGTGTCCACAAATAACAGCCATGTTGTTAAATCCAGTGGTAAATTTTTTATCATCATTTCATTTCACCTATCAGAAATATTTTTCCAGCTTCATTGAGATATAATTGATATATCACATTGTGTAAGTTTACAGTGTACATGACTTGATACATGTATATATTGTGAAATGATTATCACAATAAGACTAATTAACACATCCATCACCTCACATACTTTCTGTGTGTGTGTAGTGAGAACTTTTAAGGTCTTTCAGCAACACAGTATGCAATACAGTATTGTTAGCTATAGTTACCATGTTATACGTTAGAGACCCACAACTTATTCATCTTATAACTAGAAGTTGGTAATCTTTGACAACATTTACCCATTTTCCTTACCACCCTCCTGCCACTTCTGGCAACCATCAATCTACTCTGTATTTCTATTATTATTTTTTTTTACATTCTACCAATAAATAAGAGCGTACAGTATTTCTCTTTCTCTAACTTATTTTGCTTAGCATACTCATAAGACTACTCTCAAGGTTCATCCATGTTGTTTCAAATAGCAGGATTTCCTTCCTTTT
The DNA here is from genome assembly GCF_036562045.2 of Rhinolophus sinicus. NCBI lineage: Eukaryota > Metazoa > Chordata > Mammalia > Chiroptera > Rhinolophidae > Rhinolophus > Rhinolophus sinicus. The sequence goes on along the minus strand of NC_133751.1, from coordinate 142,540,741 downwards.
TGCACTGAATAATGTTCCATTGTATTTATATGCCACATTTTCTTTATTCATTCGTCCACCCATGGACACTTAGATTGTTTCCATGTTTTGGTTGTAAATAATGCTACAACCAAGTAATGAACATGGGATGCAGATATCTATTTGAGATAGTGATCTTATTTCCTCGTGTATATACCCAGAAGTGGGATTGCTAGATCATAAGGTGGTTTTAATTAATTTTTTTAAAATAGCCTCCATACTGTTTTCCATCATGGCTGCACCAATTTACATTCCCACCTACAGCATATGGGAGTTCCTGTTTCTGCACATCCTCACCAAAATTTAGTATTTCTTACCTTTTTGATAATTGCCATCCTAACAGATATGAGATGATATTTTATTGAGGTTTTATTTGTACTTCCCTGATGATTAGTGATGTTGAGCACCTTGTTATGTACCTGTTGACCATTTGTACATCTTCTTTGGAAAAAATATCTGTTCAGTTCCTTGAAGCATTTTTAAATCAGGATGTTTGTGTGTTTTGCTATTGAATTGTATATATTGGGATATTAATCCCTTGTCAGATATATGGTTTGCAAATATTACCTCCCATTCCATAGGTTGTCTTTTAATTCTGTTGATTGTGTCTTTCACTGTGCAGAAGCTTTTTAGTTTGATTGTTTATTTTGTGGATTTGTTGATTGTGCTATTTTTGTCAGATCCAAAAAGTCATTACCCAGACCAAGTTAGGGAGGCTTTTCCTGACATGTTCTTCTAGGAGTTTTACAGTTTCAGGTTTTATATTAAGGCTTTAATCCATTATGAGTTCATTTTTGTGAGTGGTGTAAGACAAGGGTCTACAAGGTGGGACAATTAAGTTTGCGAACTCATCCTAGAAAAAGTCCTACATCCTTCAATGCTGAGTATCACTATGGTCACCTTCGAAGTACTCCCCTTGGGAACCTACAGAGATGCCAGTGCTTAGTCCACCCTTCAAAACAATTTTGGAACTCTTTTTCTGGAATGGCCATCAGAGCTCTCGTCGTATAACCCTTGATGTCCTGAATGTCATCAAACTGTCTTCCTTTCAAAATTTCTTTAATCTTTGGGTAAAGAAAGAAGTCACTGGGGGCCAGGTCAGGTGAGTAGGGAGGGTGTTCCAATATAGTTACTTGTTTACTGGCTAAAAATTCACTCAGAGTGTTCTGTGAGCTGCTGCATTGCCGTGATGCAAGAGTCATGAATTATTGTTGGCAAAAAGTTCAGGTCGTCTAACTTTTCGCACAGCCTTTTCAGCGCTTCCAAACAGTAAACTTGGTTAACTGTTTATCCAGTTGGTTCAAATTCAGAATGAATAATCCCTCTGATATCAAAAACGGTCAGCAACATCGCTGCAATAAGTCCATGAACTTAATTGTCATACTTTTGTAGTTCCATCTTTTGCATATGAATATCCAGTTTTCCCAACACCACTTATTGAAGAGACTATTCTTTCCCTATTGAGTATTCTTGGATCTCTTGTTAAATATTAGTTAACCATTTATGTACGAGCTTATTCCCGAGCTCTTGAATCTGTTCAATCGCCTACGGGCCTGTTTTCATTCCAAAAGCATACTGTTTCGTAATCAGGAAGTGTAATGCCTCCAGCTTTGTTCTTCTTTCTCAAAATTGCTTTGGCTATTCGGGATCGTGTGTTCCCACACAAATTTTAAGACTGTTTTGTCTTCTGTAAAAAAATGACACTGGAATTTGACCTTCCAGAAATATTTGACACAAATGATCGTTCCTCTGTAAAATACTATTTTGTTTGCCTCTCAGGATCTCCCATGCTCCTAACTACTACACTGGCCTCTCCTTTTCAGGTTCTGTTGCTCATTCTTCCTCATCTCTGTAACCATAACTTAGTGTAGTACCCCAGGTCCTGGTCCTCACACTTCTCTTTTCTGTCTACACTCACTAACTTGATGATTCAATCAGTGCATGCCTTTAATTGCCATGTGTATGCTAATGACTCCAGAACTTACATCTGCAGCCTACAGTTATGTACTGACCTACAGATTTGTATGTCCAATGAGCTATCCTCAGACCTACATTCTGATGTAAAATGGACAGCACAAAGCTAACGCGTCCCAAACCCAATTCCTGATATCCCTCTTACAAGATTCCTTATCACAGTAATGGAAACTGCACTTTTCCAGTTGCTCAGTCCCCCACCCCAGAAGAAATTTTAAGTTATCTTTTATTGCTTTCTTTTTCTCACATCTGATATTCATCAGTGAACTCTGTCAGCACATGCTTTAAAATTCGTTCAGAATTTTACTCCTTCTGACCATCACCTCTGCTCCTGGCTTGGTCCACGCCATACTGTATCTCATCTGTATTACAATGTCCTTCCATCCTGTCCCTTCACTCAGCCTTTGCATACCTTCATGCTTCCTTTGTTTCCTTACAGTCTATTCACAGCACCAAAGTCACTGTGGTTGTTTTATGGTATCAGTATATCTCATCACTTCTCTGCCCGAAAGTGTCACAGGCTTATGGAGTAAACAAGGTAAATGATACCAAGAAACTGTGAACACAGCTCTGCGGACCTTAACAGCTAAATCAAAAATTTAGAGACTAATCAGTTACAAGACTGCTTTTATACATTGTCAACATGCAAATATGCATGGAAATAACCCAGAATCACTTTGAGGCTAGCTAGCTGGCATCTTGTAAAGCCAGGCTCTTTGGTGGTATTCTAGGAAACAGGGAGCAGAAAAGGAATAACCACCAGGTCTTTCAGTCAAGATTCTTCTCTTTGGCACAAGACCAAGTGCCCATTTGGACCTACCCTATGATGTCTCTTAAAGATTGCTATGGTCTCTTAGAGGTCAGGCCTTTATTAATTCAAGTGGAGAACAAGCCAGAAAGGTCTTGAGAAACAAATGTTGGAGAGGGAAAGGAGGATATAAAATATATATATAAAGAAACTCTGGTTAGAGGCTGCCAGATATTTTAGGCTTTCTTATATTTAATGCAGCCATCAGCCAAGTCCGTTAAGAAATGGTAGCTCTTCCACCAAATGAGACTTTGCTAAATAACTAAGGACCCCAGAATTAAAACAACAATCATTCATTTGCTCAAGATTCCATGGGTAGACAATTTGTACTGGGCTCTGCATGGAAAGTTTCTCTCTGCTGAGCCTCCAGCTGAAACAGCAGAATGGCTAGGAAAACTGAGATTATTCTTCCCATAGAGTTGCTGTCCGACACTTGGTCACATGCCTGTAGTTTTCCAACAAAGCAAGAGTGGAAGCCACAATTGCTCGAGGCCCAGGCTTAGAGCTCTCACACATCACTTCTGCCACATTCTACTGGACAAAGCAAGCCAAGAGATCATCTCAGTTTCAAGGAATGGGAAAATAGACTCCATGTCTTGTGTTAAAGAATCACAAAGAATTTACTCCGATTTTAATCTATCACTGACTGACCTATATAACGAAACTAGACCCTTTAAATCACAATTAAAGAATATCGGCAAAGGCTTCAAGTATTTTGTTTGTAGGTCTCCAGCAGGTGACACACCTGATATTTGATATACTCTTATTCGTTGTATTTTTATTGATATAAAATTCATATACCATAAAATTCACCATTTTAAGGTATACCATTCAGTTATTATTATATTCACAGGGGTGTGCAACCATCACCACTCTCTAATTCCAGATTTTTATTATCCCCAAAAGAAACACTGTATCCATTAGCAGTCATTCCCCATTCTCCCCTTCCCACAGTCCCAACAACCACTAATCTATTGTCTCTGTGGATTTCCCTTTTCTGAATATTTTCTATAAATTAAATCATATATCACCTTTTCTGTCTGGCTTACTAAAATATTTTCAAAGTTCATCCGTATTATAGAATGTATCAGTATTTTATTCCTTTCTATGGCTGAATAATATTCGATTGCATGAATATACCACATTTCTTTTATCCGTTTATCAACTGCTGGACATTTGGGTTGTTTCCACTTTGAGGTTTTCATGAATATACTCTTATGGACATTTGTGTACAAATTTTTGTGTATACAAGGTTTCAGTTTTCTTGGGTATACATTGGAAGTGGAGTCTTAATATACTGTTATACCCAGTATTTCTCATTTTCTGGATGCTTGATTGAGGCATATCAATGTGTTTTATACCATCTTATAGAGAGAGGTGGGAGTAATCAATTTTGATACATGTTTCTAGGGCATGCCAAATGGAGAGGCTTGGGGGCCCTTATTCTAGCAAGTTCAAATTCATTACTGTGGTCCAAGGTAGTTAGGATAGTTCTCCAGAGACAGCAGCCAGAGGACAGTAATCCCTATTCCCATGACTCTCAACTCTCTGCATTCCTCACCACTCACATATATATGTTTTATAATAAACAAGGTATTTCCCTTACTGACCTTTGGTGTTATTAATACACCTCATCCGTTGAGGTCATTGACATCCCCTGTTGCTTGGAGACACACTCTTTGCTTAACATTGACCTCTAGTGCCAGGTCTCATTATTTCTCTTATTGTCAAATCCAGGTACTTTATGACATTACTACATACGTATGATCCACAGAGCAGTAGCCACAGCACAGGCATCGCCTGTGAGCTTCTTAGAAATGAAGACTGTCAGGCCCCATTGTGGATCTACTTAATAAGAAACTGCATTTGTATAAGATCCCCATGGATTTGCCTGCACATTAAAATGTGAGAGACAGTGCACTATAGAGATCTTAATTCATCGAGCTCTTATAGAACTTAAAGCTGGAGGCTGTCTTCTAATCAAAGTCTTCCTTTGAGAATACACATATTAAATAATATTACCAGAAATAAAGAGAAAATTTCTGGGTCTCAACTGTGCTTCAGGACCTACTCCATAGTGCTTTCTAAGCACTTTCTCATTCCCTCCTTATAGTAATCAGCTACTTTTGTCCTGTTTTGTAGCTACCAAAAATCAGGGCTCTGAGAGTTCAAGCTTCTTGCCAAAAGTTACATCTTTTAAGAGAAAAAGTCAGGAGTCAAACTCCAGTTTATCTGATCCTAGAGCTCAATCTCCTCACTACTACTGTATCTTGCCCAGTAATTTCTACAAATAGTATCCCCACAATCTAATTCACAAAAAAAGAAAAGGAAACAAGATCTATTCTGTGTAATTTCTAAACTTCCTGAACTAATTACAAATGTTCTTACCAATTCAGGAGAGCAAAAGTTCCATGAGGACAGGAATACGTATGTCATTGTCACTATTGGGTCTCCACGATGTAGAATAGTAGTACCCAGCATGTGTTAAGCATTCACCAAACTTATTGCATGAGCAAACTCTTTATACATCAAAACCCTACCTATGTTTTATTAAAATGAGCGAAATTTCACCTCTTCTGGTTTCTCTTCCCATTTCTCAGCCTTGGACTTGGCCTATCGTACGAACACTAATGGCTGCTTTGTTGTGGCACTGATGCTTTTATCTTGAATGAAAACAGAAGTAACATGGTGTTACGCATCAGCAGTAACTCCTCACAATGCCATCTCATTCAGAGCATTTTGACACAGTAGAACCTTGAAGGAGCTGCATTTGTGGCTAAAAATGTATCTTGTCAGTTGTGTTATTAGGAAACATCACTGTGGAAATGTCAGTCTGGGCCTGGCATGTTGGTGCATTTTGCAAGAACTAAAAATCTGCAGCATAATGATGGCTCAAGATGCGTTAGGAGAAGTTAAGATGTATTACCCAAGGGACAATTAGTGCAGCCAACTCTTGAAACCGAACGTTCTACTACATCCATCTTCCACATTACTTTTTTTTTTAAATACAGTAGGACCACTTGTTATTCACCTCTATTCCATTAGGCAACCAAATTACATGCCAACCTAGCATTATAAATAGAACTCTGAGTAGGTGGGTCATAACCGAAAGAAAAGAAGAGAATTAATTCATCTATATAATCTCATCTTTTAGAGTAGAAATTGTCTTTTCCACGTATATGTACAGAAACTGTCAGAATTAGTCAGAGAGGGGTAGGAAATGGTGCAGTTATTCAAAACTAGGTAGGAAAACACAGAAAACCTTCAGTTTTCCTTTAATGTGATAAAAGGATACAAATCTATATCAGACATGCTGAAAATTACATTGTGGTTACTGTGGCAATATACACACTGATTTATTGACAAGGCTATTTTGCATCTAATGCTAATAACAAACTTGATCTTTACACAAGTCTTATTGACATTAATGAGGATATCCTATTTGGCCATGGATGGAGCATGGCTAAGTAGATAATGAGATGAAGGTGAACATATAATCTTCTTTGACACTTAACAAGAAGGGCACAACTACACAGCCAAAGGGTAGCTGTTCTAATTATCCTTTCATGAATTTTCCTTCAAACTTCAAAGGCAAGATATTCTTGTATTTCAGTAGGAAAACTCACCTACAGGACAAGTCACCAAATTTGTAGGACCTGGTGCAAAATGAAAATGTAGGGCTTCCTGTTTAAAAAAGCAGGGGGTAAGGAGTGAAATGCCATTAAAAGCATTAAAATATAAAGCTTTTTCCTTCCTCAGCAGTGTCTCTTCCAACTTGTCAAGACGTTATTATATTTGCTACTTAATTTCACTCTAAGTAAAGAATATTAAGATTTTAAATTATTAGCATGAATTTTACCATTCATGTTTATATGATGAAATGCCAGTTTAAAATGCAATTAACAGGGCATTTAATTCTCATTAGGGATCACCAAAATAACACTAATTTTGTGTTTGATCATTTGAGCATGACTGAATCTGACCAAAAGAGACAAACTCAAGCCAGATTCAGGAAGAAAGTGTCCCCAAAGTCAGCTTGTACTTTCCAAACTTGTGGGACAAGTGCAGATCCTCACAGCTACAAGGGGCTTGGCTCACACCCCAGGGCTAACATGTGCTGGGACCTGACCATGGCTGGGTTCTACTTCCTTCCAGCCACCAGACTGATGTGCATTGCCTTGGCCATAGCGGGAAATTGAGCCAGGTTTATTCTCTCCCCAAGATCTGCTGCCCCAACCCACTACGCCCAAGGCCATAGCAACCTCGGGGCTGAGTACCTTAAGTCCTGGATCAGGGGTGGGTTCAAGGCTGCTGTAGCACTGCCAGTCCAGGGTGGGGATGGCTGCCACCGTGTCCCCTTTTCTGCAGAAGTGAGGGCGTGACCTTAACCCTTGCAAAGCCACACCCAGGTCTTCTGTGGAGCAGGATGGCAGTGGTGGCATGGTAGGGGTGAGGAAAGAGAGGCTGGATGGGGTCCAGGGGTCCAGCAGGTGGAGAAGTGCACAACCTAGAACCCATCCCTGAGGCCTTGCATACTGCACTGGTCCCACACCCATGAAAGAGCTCTGCTTACTAACACATCCTCTCTGTTGAGGCAGCCTGGGCAGGGACTGCTGTTTTCCCTCCAATATCCATGCTTCCCTTCTTTTATAAGTAATGGAACCTTCAACTTTCAGCTGGGAACAGGACACCTGGTATACAGCAGGCATTTTCCAGTCAGCCTTGCAGCTAAGTATGTAGTGTGACTAAGTCATGGCTAATGATGTATAAATGGAATCAACATCTGTGCCCATCATTTGCCCTTGTCTTTTCTGCTGTGTAGAACATAGATCTGATATCTGGAGCTCCAGACGTCATCTGAACCTCAAGAACAAGGGCCACACTTCAGGGATGACTGAGCAGAGAGCGTAAAGAAGTTGAGTTCTTCAATATTTCATGGTACATAGCCACCTCACCAGCTGTGCTGTGGACAGCCCATCACCAATCTTAAGGGACAAAAATATACACATCCAACGTGTTTAAAGCTTTCGTTTCTGGGTCTCTTTGTCACAGCCAAACTATAATCCTAAACACTGCCTGAAAAGTATCATCTGGTTTTTATGGTACTATACTCACCATTGACCCTTTTTAAGACGATAAATTACCCAATCCCAACATCTCTTCCCTTTCCTTCCCCTGCCTCACCAATATTTGCCCTTAACCTTTCTGAGAATATTCCTCAATGTTTATATTTTGCCATAGCTTTATTTTACCTTAACTCAAAATGTTTATAATTGATCTTATTAATTTGAGATTCTATTCCTTTCCTTAAAAGAGGTAGTAATTGCTGACTCCATAAAAGTAACTACATACTTCCCTCTAGTCCAATCGCTAGTATCATGAAAGACTGAATCCTCAGCTGCATAACACTTCATCTTGTATCCCAGTAGAAATTGCTCTGGAAAGTTTTCCAAGTCAATTCTAAATAAATAATGAGGAACCTCGTTTGAATCATGGGTTGCATCTAAATTGGACAATTTTGTTAATTTCTCTCATTCAGGTTATTTCTTAAGTGAGCTTTTAGGAAACAAATTAGAGTGATTCTCCAGTCTGTGGATGCTAAAACGAGACAGTATTATCAAATTGACATGTACTCAAGTATCCAAGTGATTAAAATGTTAACTTTCTGACTTCAGTGAAACTGAAAAAAGGTTTCCTGCAATGTTTATATTATGTCTAACCTGTTCAGAATGGTTGTAAATGGTGTAAGTGCCCACAGGCATGTAAATTGCTAGCAAAGGGAAGAGATCAAAAACCAATTGGAGAGATGGCCACTAGTTAGAATTATTTTCCCCTGGATATGGGGATTTAGGGAAATTTTTAGTAATATTCTGCAGAATTTTTATTAAGTCATGAACCAACCCTATATTCAGTGCATATTTCTTAAATCTTACTGTATCAAAACAAACTTCTTTAGATTTATGACCTAGAAATCATACAGTTCTGTATTTATTTTTTTCATCTTTCTCTGTTGTGCTTCTGCTAGATCACTAGGCAGAGGAAGATAAAATTCTGAATATTTATGTGGAGCATATGAAAGGACCCTGCTGTGAGCTATTAGCTCAGTGGATGACGTGTGCTCCCAGTTGGAAGCTGAAGGGATGGGAAGAGCACTGTTGCAACCCTTTTATAAAAGGAGCATAGAAAGCACCTGTTTGCCTGCTTCATTAAACTTCCCCTAATGAACACCTCCAGGGAGCAGAACTAGGGAACTTCTTTCCTTTCCATCTATAAATAGAGAAAGGTATTTAAAAGTTCTCATTTAAATGTGAGTACTGTTATCTGTGACAATTTGCAAGAATGTAATACCCTTCAGGAATATAAATGAGCTAGTACTTGCATGTATTTATGATGACAGACAGCCTGACGATGGCTCCTTATACAGTACTGAAAATTGTGTTCCTCTATAGGATCAAAGTCACGGATATTTTAAGCTTTCTCTACCTAACTCCTGTTCACCATCTACATCAAAAACAAACAACAACAACAACAAAAAACCTGTATCTCTTCTGAGACACTTACAAGTTTCCCGTGTCTCTAACACACATAAACATACACTCCATTAAGAATGCAGAATGTATATGTCTTTTATTAAAGCACTTATCACCCTGCAATGTTATCATTGATTTACTTTTTGCTTCTCTCAGGCAAATGTCTCATTGTACTGGGAGTCTCCAGCCCCCCCGTATATGCCTTCCACAGTGCCTGCTCTCAATAAGGACGTGTGGGCCAGTGCACTAACCACAAGATTCAGTCTTCCCTCAGTTCTGTGACATTGTTTGTAACCTCTTTGTCCTCACCGTTTCAGTCTGTTTTTCTTCTGTTCAATTTTTAACTGTATTCTTAAATGTTGGTACTGCCACCTTCACCCCTCTACTGTTTTCACTGAACAATTACTTCTGGGTGAGCTCATCTTCAGACTTGTTTTAAAGCAGTGACTTCCTAATAGCAGTGTGCGAGGCAATCAATGGAGTGTGGAAAGAAAATATCAGAAATATCTGTGGATATTTTTCAATCTTAGCGTTTTAAAATTTCCATTTATGATGTCCACTGCATACAAAATTGTATAGGTATGTAAGTCATTATAAACATATGCAGAGTTGATTGCAAGCTCAAAACTTTATTGGATGTGTATTATTATTGATTGCATCCCCAAGCATTGGGATAAAAGTCATAATCTTTGTCACCACATCTGTTCCTCCTGATGCATTCCCCAACTTAGTAAAGGGAACCAGTATTCACCAGCTATGTGAGAGGGAGGATGCCCTCTCCCCCACAATCACCCACTTACAGAATTTATTTTACAAACATATTTTAATGCTTTTGTCCTATTACACAGATCCCTCCTGCCCACTCTGTCATCTGCAGCCTTAGTTCAGCTCCTTGATTAGTGGTTGGAAAGTTTTAAACAGGTTTTACCTCTGCCCCAGTGCTCTTTAGAAAACCCAACTGTGAACCATTTTAAAATCCTTCAGTGATTCCCCAAAGCTTCCAAGTCCACATTTAGTGTTCATTTTCATGGCCAGTAAGTGCCTGCAGCCTCATTCGTATCTGCCTCTCACATAACCAGCGAGAACTACCATGATTTCTCAAACACAGAAGGCAATGCCCACTTTTGGGATCCTCATTCCCTGACTTCCCTTACTGAATTGTCATTTCCCCTATTTTGCCTACTGAATCCCACTCATCCTTTGAAAAGCAGCTCAATATTTACCTCCAATGTTAAATGTCAATCAATACAGATGGAAAGGAAAAAAAGAAGTTTGTGTAGTGATTTCCCAGAGATGTACTTAGCTTTCAAATAAATGTACATAAAATTGGATACGAAATACTGTCAAAGTCTTGATTATACTGTTTCATAATCATACACATATTCATAAATTATTTAATTATGTATGTCTTTTAGATTTTACTTTTTTATTTTACCTTCTTTTATGATTGTGTCTTAGCTTCTTAATTTTATACTTACATATATTATCTTTGGACTGAAAACCTTTACCACACTATTTAAAAATATTTGACTTACATGTCTATGTGTCTTCCTACCAAAGTGTAAGTATCCTGAGAGTAGAAATCATCAGTTATTTGATCTTGTAAAGTTCTATAGTATTAGACACTCATTGTATATTAATTGAATAAATGAATGAATAGCAAACTAAAGTAGATCATCATAGTCAAAAACAAAAATAAGAGCAAATATCTGGGTTTTTTTTGTAAAAAATTTGATATAATTTATGAACTTGGACTAAGTTTATACATAAACAGGCAAAAGACTTACATTTTTATGCTATAATTTTCCCATTAAGAATAAAATGATAGCATTTATTACCCATTTTTCATAATGTTCCTGAATAAATTAATAAGGCTGCTTTCAAAAATGCTTGAAGCAAAAAACAAAAACAAAAAAATGCTTGGAGAGCCTTCATAAGTACTTGGCAATAAGATACTTGCAACATACACCAAATATATGGTGATTTTAGGTATATTTTCTAAATGTCACACCTCTTTTAAAAGAAAATAAGTACCCTGAAAAGTATAAAACAAGATTTTAATTAATCTGTTGTGGACCAACATGAAATCTTTGAAGCTATAATGGATGTCATAAAATTCTGCTAATAAAATGTTCAGTTTACAAGAAATTTCTATTCAATTGTCTCAATGAGCTCACATTTATGAACAAAATAACTCATTTGGGATTTACATAAGATCTCACGCTCTCTTCTGTCCATATGCTTTTGTCTATAGCTAGAGAAGTATTCACATTTGATGGTTGTATTCTAATAATTCCCATAAAGATAATAATGTGTCACTAAAAGAATTGTTAAACTATTTTTGAAATTATCAAAGTAAAAGAGAAAATGCCTTTAAAAATCAGTCCTTAATAAATGATACGAAAAGCAGTAGGTAGCAGTACTATGAAAATGGGAGTTACAGCTCTGCCAGCCTTTCAGCGTTTAGTTTTATTTCTCAAGCATCAAGATGAAACCCATGTCTGGAACCACCAATGAGTTCTCCTGCTCTCACCAGAAAAAAGAAAAGAGAAAAACGCAGGATTCCTGAGGACAAACTGAGTTCATGTTCCTTCAGATTGCACTTTTGGATAAACCCTTAGATTGTCACTGAAACCAACAATTCATAAAGTTTTGAGAGCCCAAGCTAAATTTAAGAAAAGATCTCTTTCTTTAGTCACCAGAAAATTGTGGACAATTGTAAACTTCAAATGACACTCCTGAGGTCACTAAATTTAGATGCCAATCTTCCCAACAAATCATCATCGCAACTAGCCTGAATTGCTCAGTGTCTGTCTTATTTTTATGATCTCAGGGGAAAAATATGCAATAATTACCCATTCCTTTAGGTACCTTACCGTCTGAAATAAGTCATTATACCTATCAAGATAATTAAAATAAATAATAGCTCAAATATGTTCTAAATTTTTAAATGAGTAAATTTCTTTTAGTAAGACAGATGGGTGTCCAGCTCCTATTAACACCATCACATGTTTAATCTCTTCTACAGGGGGAGAGATAAAGATGGGACACATCTGTATTTAGTAATAGGCAATAAAAGCAGTCATGCTCTAAAAGGCAAAGATATTCAGGCCACATTATGTGATGCTGGGATGCTGGCCATCATTTGTGATAGATCCTAAACACTAGAGGTATCCTAGATTCATGTAAGGAATAATACTAAACGGCTAAATACTTGAAGGGCTAAAACAAACCCAGAGCAATGAAATGTAATAGATTCTGATAGTGACTCGTCATTCTATTTTCTAACTCCCATAACTTTAGCTTCTGACAGTGGCATTCTATTTGTAATAGAAGATAGAAAAAATAAATTTGACAATTTTTGTTACTTGAAATGTTTCCCATTCAAACCTATTGCTGTATATTTTATAGCAAGAATGAGCCAGCAATGGAATGGCTTAATTTTTCAACCAATTGAAGAAGAAATTGTATGTGTGTAAACCCTAGGTACAAAGGTATGGTACGTGTAAAAAAGCCAGAGGAGACAACAAACTCATGAAACAATAATAAAACAACGCTTCTGGCCAGAAGGTGGCGCTGTAAGCCATTATTGTCAGCCAATAGGAGATTTAAGAAAACTACTTGCACCATCTTGTTTACTTCTAATTTCCTATCGGGATTTTTTCTATTATTTTAGCTTGGTGCATGATGTCATGCTGTGCTAGTTGTTTTCAATCAGCAAAAAAAAACTCAAAGGAAATTGTTAAATCTACAGGACTAGTCGACTAACTCTGCTAACAATATCAACAGTCAATATTTTATAATAAACATGTGATCAACCCTATGGGTTATTAAATCAAGCCACTTAACTTTTGAAAAATATATATTTTTGAGTTCATAGAAAAAAACCCTATCTGAATGTGAAAATGTGTAAAGTAGCAATACTTTGGTACAAAGTTAGGCTAAATGGATCTCTATTGGTCATAGGAGCCTTGGACCCAATAGGCTCACCCATTAACTCCTTAGTATATGTCTTAGAAACACTTAAAAATATAAGCAATTTAACATTGAATGATATAATTAACAGAAATTTAAGGAACATCATAAGTCACTTATTCCAAAGATAGAAATGATCTGGCTATTGTATGAATCGTATGCACCTTCATGTGCCCAAGGCAGAAATCTTACCTAATTACAGTACTATTGCACTGAATCAACACAAGCCTCTTACTCTTCTGAATATGGCTCTCACTTCAGATGAAACTAATTGGCCATTTCTAGGAATAAGTAAAATGGCGGCTTAGGGTGACGTCACCAAAATGGCCATGTAGGAAACCCCAGCCTCCATCCACCCAGAAGATCAACAATTAGACAGCTCTTCAAGAACAAAACAGCTGTTGGAGTCCACTTACGAAACTTCAGCAGCACAGTGGAACAAAAAACCTGAGAATAACTGCATAAGAAGAGAAGGAAGACAGCTTCATTTTGCCTGCATCATCCAAACCCCCAAGCCAGTAACCATCAGGGAACTTCCCCCCTTGACAGGAAAGGAAGAGCAGGGTAAACAAACAGCTTGCTCACCTTTAGAGGCACCTCAGGAAGGCCCTGCTTTGGTTTCACCCCACCCAGACTGGCAAAGCTGAGACATATAGAGACAACTGGGAATAAGGAAAAAACATAGGGACTACCAGTAGCAGCCATGCAGCAAAAGGCAATCACAGTTCACAGTGACCTGCTCTGCAGAAAAATCTAGCAGCTTTCACCAGTGAAGAAACCAATGGACCAGCAGCCTCCATGGATCCCTTAAAGATTTCACCAGCTTTCACCCCACATGTATCCAAATTCACTAATGCCAGCCACCTGAATCCTCACTTGCTCCCTCCTCCACTCCACCCCCACTGGAGCCTGGGAACTGAACCAACAGCCAGCCCAGGACTCTGTGTCTGTGTGAGTGCAAGACCCCAGCCTAGACCCCACTAGCCAGCCCTCACCACCATGCACATACTCAGGGTTAGCCCCTCCAGCTATGCACTTGCAAGCCATTGGACTGACACCCATCACTCGCTCCCCTGCAGTGCACGTGTCCAGGGGGAGATTGTGCAGCCAACGGAGATCACAGCCACAGCCAGGGCCTGTGCAGCTACTTGTGAGCTTTGATCAGTCCCTGTGTTCTGTCACAGGCCCATTGTGCTCACTTGCAGGCAGCCCCGCCACCTGCTGTGCACCAGCATCCCTCCCACTCCCAAGCCCAAACCCCTTCACCTGCCTCCATTGCCATGCATCTGAGACCCAGCACTCACAGTAGTGCACGTGAACAGCCAAAGCCCCTGCATCTGCCAGTGAATATGTAGTTGGCCCAGCCCTTGCTGCCTGCCTTGGCCCTCACTACTATATGTGTGTCAGCAACCAGCCCTTGCCACTACTTAGGCATTTGCAGCTGGCACCTGCAGCCAAGTTTTTGTACACTGCTGCCTCTAGCCACCAGTCTCAGAAGGTGAAGAGAGGGAAGAAAGGATAAAAAGTCTATTTAAGGAATGCTTAAGAACTTCCCAAAGCAAATAGGTCACACCAAAATTTCAATCCAAAATAATTTTCTCTAAGGCACATTATAATAAAACTGTCTAAAATTAAAGACAACTAGAGAATTTTAAATGCAATAAGAGAAAAAAAAAAAATCTCATACAAGGAAATCCCCAAAAGAGGATATCTCAGTAGAGACATTGGCAGGCCAGGAGAAAAAGGGGTGATGTATTCAAAGTACTGAAAGAAAGTGCTAACCAAGGATACTTTACCCAGCAAAGTATCTCACCTCTATAACGATGGTGAGATAAAGACTTCTCCCAAAAAAACAAAAACAGAAACAAAAGTTCTTTGGAGAAATGTCTATTCAGGTCCTCTGCCCATTTTTTAACTGGATTGTTTGTCGTTTTGTTGAGTTGTATGAGTTCCTTATATATTTTGGATATAAGGTCCTTATCGAAGGCATTGTTTGCAAATATCTTCTATGGTTCAGTTGTTTGCATCTTTGTTTTGTCGATAATTTATTTTGCTATACAGAAGCTTTTTAGTTTGATATAGTCCCATTCATTTATTTTCAGTTTTACTTCCCTTGACTTTGAGGTGAAATTCATAAAATCCTCTTTTAACCCAAGGTCCAAAAGTTTGGTACCTATGTTTTCTCCTTTGTAGTTCACTGTTCCAGATCTTATGTTTAGGTCTTTGATCCATTTTGAGTCTATTCAGGCAGAGGACCTGAATAGACACTTCTCCAAAGAGGACATACAGATGGCAAATAGACATATGAAAAGAAGCTCAACATCATTAATCATCAGAGAAATGCAAATAAAAACCACAATGAGATATCACCTCACACTGATTAGAGTGGCTATAACAAGACAAATACTAACAAGTGTTGGAGAGGCTGTGGAGAAAAAGGAATGCAGACTGGTGCAGCCTCTATGGAAGGCAGTGTGTAGGTTTCTCAAAAACTTAAGAATAGAATTACCATATGATCCAGAAATCCCTCTCCTAGGTATATACCCACAAAATCTGAAAACATTTATCCATAAAGATATATGTGCTCTGATGTTCATTGTAGTTTTATTTACGGCGGCCAAGATATGGAAACAACAAAAGTATTCTTCGATAGATTATTGGATAAAGAAGATGTGATATATATATATATATATATATATATATATATATATATATATATATATATATATACAATGGAATACTACTCTGCCATAAGAAAAAGTGAAATAGTACTGTTTGCAACAACACGGATGGATCTTGAGATTATTGTGCTAAGCAAAATAAGTCACACAAAGTCAAGAACCATATGACTTCACTGATATGTGGGATATAAAAGTGAAAACAACAAAGCAACAAAATGAACAAATAAAGAAACAAAAACTCATAGACATAGACAATAGTTTAGTGGTTTCTAGAGGGTAAGGGGATGGGGATAGTAGAAGAGGGTAAAGGGGTCAAATATATGGTGATGGAAGGAGAACTGACTCTGCGTGGTGAACACACAATGTGATATATAGATGATGTATTACAGAATTGTACACCTGAAATCTATGTAATTTTACTAACCATTGTCACCCCAATAAATTTCAATTAAAAAAAAAAAGCTGAGGGAGTCCCCCACCACTAGACCTGCCTTACAACAAATATGGAAAGGAGTGAATGACATGAAAGGATGCTAAGTACAAGGTGTGATCAAAACATATGGTGAGTGCTGTGGCGAGTGCCATCCAACAGAAAGACAGGGATCTTCAATACGGGAAATGTCATGTCGAATCTTAGTAAGTGTCTGACAAGTTGCAAATTGTTTGGTGCAATCAGTCAGGTGTAAGCTACTGTTGAGAAAGTTGTGTTTTAAAGTATGTCGTAAATCACGGATCATGAACAATGCATTAACATGAAATGGACAAACAGTTTCATCCTCCATCATGACAATGCTCCGTGTCACACATCGCTTCTGGTACAGCAATTTCCGTCAAATAAAAACATTATGGTGTGTTCTCATCCTCCTCATTCACCAGATCTGGCACTGTGCTACTTCTGGTTCTTCCCTGAAGTCAAAATGACCATCAAAGGTAAACATTTTGAATCAATTCAGGACACGGAGGCAGCCACAACAAGACAACTAAAGACACTCAGAAAAGAGGACTTCCAGAACTGTTTCGGAAAGTGGCAAAAACAATGGGATAAGTGTGTGTATGAAGTGAGGGGGAGTATTTTGAGGGAGATTAATGGCAATGTGTCTTTTACTGTAATAATTTTTTTATTTAAATATTCACCATATTGTTTGATCACACCTCGTAGTAACATGAAAACATGTGAAAATATACAACACACTGGTAGAGGTAAGCATATAGTCAGATTCAGAATATGCTAATACTGTAAGTTGGTAGTGTATTAATCATTTAAACCTACTCTAAAGGTTAAAGGACAAAAGTGTTGAAAACAGAGTTCTGAGCACAGCACCTGCTACACAGCAGGATCATAACAGGCGTACAACAGCAGGGAGAAAGGAGCCAAAAGCGTAAAGAAGCAAGCATCTGAGTGTTCCTTATCCCAACCTTTTTACAAATCTATGGACAATTGTGACATGAGTGGTGGCCCCTGGATAAAAGTAAGGACTAGAGCTGAAATGCTGGTAAATTATTTGGCTGTGAAGGGCACTGAAGTCTAGGGAACTGAAGATAAGGGATGGTTTGAATCTAGATTCTAACTCTAGAAATGCTCATTCATTAAAAGACCCTCATCCCGTCCCACCTCCAACCCTTCTGGAAGAGCAGAAGTCAGAACCGAGGCTTTTACCCCTCCATGAAATTTACTATTATCAGCAAGAAGTGGCTGATAGGTTGGCCAGCCACTACAAAAGTCAGAACTTTAACAAATGGAACAGAAGTAGCAGAACAAAACAACAGAAAAAAATAATGTGAAATAACTATTTGCCTTCCGAGAGATGGGGAAGCTATGGGCAAGATAAAGAAGGAACATGACATATGAAAACAACCAATTGGTGATAGTGGGCTGTAAAAAATAGTTACTGAAATAAGGAACTTAGTGAATGAGTTTTTAAGAAAATGATTTAATAGACCTCAAAAAATGATTTCATAAGCTGGAAGATTAGGGCAAAGAACTCTTCTAAATGAAATGAATAAAAGATAAAGGGAGGAAATAATAAGAGATAAAATTTATGAGGATTAAATTAAAATGTCAACATTAAGAATTCCAGAGTGAGAAGAAAGCAGGATTATGTGCAGAAATAATGCAAATGAATTCCCCAGCGTTAGGGAAAAATGAATGACCTCAGATTGGGGTAATGCAATGTTATAAATATAGAAAACAGACCTTGAGGTAAAGCTTACAACCTAAACATTTTTTGGAAACTGCAATTTGAGGGTGGCAAGAATGAGTGAAAAAGGGAAGTGAAGCAAGGAAAGAGGGAAAGCAAATGCAAGGTGGTGTGTCCCCAGGTTCACCAAAGCTTCACAAAATAAATCACAGCTGGGCACTCAGTTACATTTAATGTATCCCAGATAAGCAGGTGTCTGAGGGAATAGGATTTATCTGCCAACTCCTCCCATTTTCTGTACTTCTTTAGTCAAAGTTGACTTCACAGGGTGTTAACTTCCCTGAATTGGTTTGTTTTATGCCCCACACCTCCAGCTAGGCTGCCTCTAGGACAGCTAGATGCCACTCCCACACTTCCGCACTTCCCCTGAGCCAGAAAGTAGTGGGAAACCTCTGAGCCTCCCAAAGTCCAGTCAAGGCCAACCCTGATCAATGAGGCCATAGCCGTGGGCATGATCAAGGCTGTAGAGAAGTCCTGGCCTTAATCCGGGGAGGTGGAGACAGCTACCAGCTTTAGTGCAGTCCAGGATCTCCATTAAGCAAGTAGCCAAAAACTAGTGATGGGAGGGACCAAGAAAACCTGGGGACATCCATATCGAGCATAAATTACAAACTGGACAGGAGACATCCTCTGCACCACTCAAACACCACCAACTAAAATACAGTCATTTTAAAAATCACCAAAGACACATTCCTTGGTATTTACCCAAAGGAGTAGAAAACATATGTCCGCACAGAAACCTGCACGTGGATATACATAACAGCTTTATTCATAATAATTGCCAAAACTTGGGAGCAACCAAGATGTCCTTCAGTAGGTGATGGATAAACGGTGCTACATCTGATGGAACATTACTCAGCACTAAAAACAAATAAGCTATCAAGCCATGAAAAGACATGGAGGAAACTTACATGGCATCTTACTAAGTGAAAGAAGCCCATCTGAAAATACTACAAACTGTATGATTCCAACTAAATGACACTCTGGAAAAGGCAAATTTATGGTGACAGTAGAAAGATCGGTGGTTGCCAGGGACTAGTGAGAGGTAAGGATGAACAGGCGGAACACGAGGGATTTTTAGAAAAGTGGGTACATGTTATTATACATTTGTGCAAACCCACAGAATGTACACCAAGAGTGAACCCTAATGTAAACCATGACCTTTGGGTTATTATGATATTAAAATGTGTTAATGTGGGTTCATCAGTTGTAACAAATGTATCACTTTAGTGGAGGACGGTGATAGTGGGGGAAGCTATGCATGTGTGGGGACAGAGTATATGGAAACTTTCTGAACCTTCCACTAAATTTTGCTATGAACCTAAAATTGCTCTCAACTATAAAATCTATTGCCACACACCCACACCAAAAAGAAAGAAAAAAATCTGAAAGCTTCCAGAGATAAAAAAGATCACTTATAAAGGAAAGTGACACCAAATTTATCAATTACAACACTGGATACAAGAGGCTAATGGAGTACTCTCTTTATAGATTTGAAGGAAAAGAACTTTAAACTTAGATCTCTATATAGAGTTAAACTTAAAAGTAAAATAAAGATATTATCTGGCATATGAGGTCTTGGGTAATTTACAAAGTAAAATTATTTGTAGGGAAAAAAACCCCAAACATTTAGAGGTTGCTCTCCAGGAAAAAAAAAAACAAAAACAAAAAAAACAAAGAAAACGTCTACGAGTCAGAGTCAGATATGGAAAGTAAAGGAATAACTGAATTAATCAAATGTTTTGTTGTCTAGATGAATGATGACCAGTGGAAAAAATAAATAAGTAAACACACCCAAAACTCAGGAACCAAACTGACAAAAGAAGAGAATATAAAATACAGGGACGAGAGGAAACAAAGAGAGGCAATAGGTAAGTTTATGGCTTTGATGATAGTGACGATTTCTTGGATGTATACTTATTCCCAAACTCATTGACTTGTGTGCAATAAATATATACAGCTTTTTACATATCAGTCATAACTCAATAAAGTATTTTTTTTAAAAAATAGGAGGAAGTGACCTGAGGGAAGTGAAAATTTGCTCAGATTATTTTCTTATTCACTGGACATAGATATTGACAAGCTTTAATGATTAATGAGGGGAAATAAACAAACTTTTGGTCTGGGTAATTAAAGAATAACCACTAGATAAATCAAATTTAAAAACGTAACTTTCAAAAAAGCAGAGGATTTTAATTTGTTCAAGGGAACAAGACACGAAAGCCAAAAGAAGAATTATGGAAAACAAAATTTCCTAAATAGGATAGCAAACTTAAGTTCTAGGAGAGCAGTGATTTCAATAAATATAAATCCGTAAAAGTAACAAGATTCAGAAACTCTCAAATTAGAAAGAGAAAAGGACCAAGACTATGTTAACTGTAGGAAATATATTTAACCCAAAAGAATACAGGCAGCTGGAAACAAACAAACAAAAAAAAAAAAAAGGAAATTTATTCAATTATCTATTGCGTACATTAAGTATGTACTCAATGGATATAATTTTATTCTATGGATTAAAATTCAATACTATAGCTGGGGCTCAGGCATCCAACCCAATGTCCCCTTATTTGAGACTTCTTTTCTCAGAAGATTTTAGAAATTTTTTAAATTAATAAATAACATATGTTAAGAATTATTAATTAATATTACAGAGGCCTGATGTTACAGAAGCCTAATATACATCATATGGAGACCAAATGTTCAAATAATATTGGAGTAAACTCAGCTGGACAGAAAATGGTTTTACTAATTCTTTGCCAGGTATCTGTTTTTCTCTCCCCAAAGGCAAATTAAAAATGAGTAATAGTAAAAATAATAATAATAATATTTTTTGCTCCTCAAAGGCAAATTAAAAATGAGTAATCATCATCATCATCATCATCATCATCATCATGGCTAACATTTATTGATTGAATACACTAATACATGCCAGGTGTTATCTTTTGACATGTACTAAATCATTTACTATGCACAGTAACCCTTTGAGGCAAATACTGTTATTCTCTCAATTTTATAAATCAAGTCAAAACACTAAGGCATTAATATCACAAAGATAGTAAGTAAAGAAGCTGTGACTGGAATAGAAACAATTAGGCTCCAGAGCTAGCACTCTTACCCATTGTTACACATCGCTGCTTTCAATGAATTTACAAATGTTGCCTTTATTCTCATCTGCTGTAAAAAGTCTGTAGCCCTCTCAAGTGGTGGCTGTTTCTTCTTCCACATTGTGCCAGAAAGTGGTGTAGGTGATGTTCATGCCCTTCATTGCTTCTTCTAAGCTTTCGACCCTCCTTCTTTCCTAACAACCCAGTTTTGAAGCTCAAAACATCAGTCTCCCCCAGAAGCTCCTTTGCTTTGTGGCCATCAACCAGACTCTACGGCCTCCTCCCTTTCTTGAAGACTGAGCATCTGGATAACTGGCATTCTCTCCATTACTTCCCCTGCCACAAATTTCAGTAGTTCCAGTATCCTCTTAGATAATTTTTCTGACTCTTTGACCTCTCAGCTCAGTTATCCCTGACTCCTCCATAACCCGACCCACCATATCTCAGCCCCACTCACCCATGCCATCCAGTACATCATACTAGAGGTACAGATTAGCAATAACTGTACCTCCTCCATAATCTCATATTAAAGCCATCTCCTCTCTGACCACACCCTCTTAGCTTTCCAGCATACTAATTTGAGTACCCAGACTGCAATTGCTCTTCAACCCCATTGGGACCTGGTTTATTTTAGTTGACCACCTATTCCTGCCCCATCTTCTTCCTGTTTTAGCTTGTCTTACCAATGTGAGGTTATGCAATTCACAATTGTAAACACTTTCTTGTACTTACCCAGAAAACTCATGCTGCTGCCTTGTTTTGTTGCGTGCATTTGGCAAGACCCCAACTCTATAAACATCAACTCTCTTATTTATTCACTTACTTCATGTACTTCAAACTTATATTCACATTGCTGAAAGTGGTTAGTTCAAAATATACAACCACTTGCTAACCAGCATAAATTTCATTTCATAACCACTAATCTCATGTGGTCCTGATCCATTCACTTTCCCTATCTCCTATAAGTATGTTACTCTGTTGCCCCAGACATCCAACACATTGCCCTCTTTCACTTACTATTTCATTAAGACAAAAGAAATAATCCGAAAAGAAGTTTCACTGTCTCTGGCAACCCGTCTGAATTGACCCATACACTCTGCTTTCTATCACCTATGGATGACCAGCTTGGGCGCCAGTGGAGAATCACTCCCTTCATTTTTGCACAGGATCCCAGCCTCTCTCCCACACTCAAGGACACTCTTTTAGAAAATTCTCCTTTGTCCTGCTTCATCAATTTCTTCCTTTCTACTGGATCATTTCCATAAGCATACGAACATACTTTAATAGGTCCTATGTAGCTAAGAAAGAGAAGAAAGCTTCCATCCTTACCTCTCCAGTGAGTCTGCCATTGTCCAACAGAGTTCTCCACATGGCCATACCACACAGGGGTCAATTCTCTCCTCTTGGCAGTATTTGACTGGTCACCCTCTCCTTCTTGATTTTTTATTTTATTTTTTTCCAGTTGAAACCAACAACACAGCTCTCTTGTTTGCTGCTTACCTCACTGACCACACTGCCTCCCTTTCCTCTGCTGATATATGCCACTCCCTCCAGCTTCTAAACCAGGGCTTCTCAATATCCGTTGCACAATAAGAATTAAGTGGTAAGCTTTGAAAGTAAAGTTGGCCTTTGAACAACATGGGTTTGAACTGCGTGGGTCCACTTACAAACAGATTTTTTTCAAGAAAATCAGTGAATCCTTTGTATCCAGGGATTTCATATCCCCGGGTTTGGCATCCCAGAATTCAGCCAACCAGGATTAAAAACAGTACTATTTTCGCATTCCCAACCACTGATGTAAAATACTGTTTTTCACCCCTAGTGGTTGAACCTGCGAATGCAAAGGGCCTACTGTAGAGTCAAAAGTTATACTCACATTTTCGTTGTCAAGTCTCAAATTCCCAGAGTGTTCAAGGCATCGATCCCCAGGACTCAACTAAACTAATTAAATCAGAATCTGTGGGAGGCAAGGTGACAGGAGTAGGCAATTTTGTTAAAGATCCCCAGGTGATTCTAATGTGCAGCCAGGCTGTAAACAATGGAGTGCCCCAGGGCTTCATCTCAGACCTCCAGTTTTCCACCTGCACTTCCCTAGGTGATCTCAGCCAATATCTTAGCTTTTAGTACCGCCAATACCTGGCGTCTTCTAAATTTATAGCTGCAGCCCTAACCTTTCTCCTGAACTCTGGAATTCTATATATAACTCCCCATTGTCATCTACTTTTGGATGTTTAATATAGTTTCCAAAGTTAACATGTCCTTGCTCACTCATTCCCATGTCACTAACTAGCAATTCCATCTTTCCAGCAACATGGACCCACATAGAGGTAAATGCTGTTATCCTGGAGTCATCATTTACGCCTGTATTACTCTTATATCTCATCTCCAAACTGTCAGCTAATTATATTTCAAAATAAATCCAGAATCTGATTACTTTTCTCACCACTTTCTGATTACATTCCCATTTGAGCCCTTATCCTCTTTCTCTGCATTATTACTATAGTTCATCACTGGTCTTCTTGCAACTACCCTTGCATCAAAGATATCAGTCAGAGTGATCGTTTTACTATATTATTTAGATCATGCCATGCAACTGCTTTAGAACCATCCAATGGCATCAATCACCTAAACTCCCCTTATGATATGACTCCCTGCTATCATTCCGAACTCATCTCCTTCCACTCTTTTACTCTTTCCACTCTAAACACATCAGATATTAATCTATTCCTGAAACAGCCCAGTCACACTCCTGCTTTTGTGCTTTGTGGTCCTTCTGTCCGGAGCATTCTTCCCATCAAATATCTCCCCTAAGCTTGCAAGTACCATCTCATCGCCAAAGTCTTCCATGGCCACCCTATATAAAATAGCACCTCCTGAACCTATACTCCCTATTTGTGTTTGTTTACTCCCCATTATGTGTGTGCTTGTTTTCATTCTCTCCAAATAAAATATAAGCTGCTCAAGTGCAGATCTTTATTTAAATCTGGAATGGTTTTGGCATGAGTAATCACTTAATCAATAAATGAATCTATCTGGGAAGCTAAGGATTTTGGCCCTAACTTATGGGGTGCTATTGGAACATCTAAGGACCAGAGAAGTCTTTTAGAAACAATGTATAACTCTGTGGGGACAGAGCCAGGAGTGCGGTTTCCAGGCTCTTGGCCTCACGTGGAAAGGTGCTGGCTCATGTAGTAAATGGCCACCAACTGTGATTGGATGGCCATCAGCTGTGGCTACTTGGCCATCAGCTGTAACCAGTGAACCATTGGCCACTAATATAACTGCTGTGGCTACGCTAGCAGAAAGTGGGGGCTAGCAAGAAGGTGGTGGCTGGCAAGCGCTGATTGTAGTTAGCACGGCGGGTCGCAGATTGTGTGGATCCTGCTTCCTGTGTCTCCGGCCCAGCCACCAGTGAGAATATAGTAGTATGACTCCCCTATCTATGGCTCCGTGGGTGTTCCTTTTTGGCTTTACTATGTCCTGCATTCTTATGTGGGGAGCATGACCAGAGACCCCGCCTGATGACTCCCTGCATGACACATGGTGCTGTGAGCAGGATATGGTGCTGGTCAAAGCTCTCCGAAGTGTGGTGGAACAATTTGTGCGTCACTCTCAGGAGAGCTGGACCCCCGTGGAGGGGTGGAAAAACCTGGACTGTTCGACAACCAGCATAAGACGGAGAAAGCGAAGGTCATTGTGGCCCTGTGGGCTGGGAAGTGCTTGCTGAGGCAGCCCAGATGCAGGACTTGTAGTCCCAGGAGGAAACGCTTGCTGAGTCCTCCGTGGGAGATGTGGGTGAGGTCAAGGTCGCCCCTCACCCCCAGGACAGCCCTGGCAAATGACTATGGACTGTAGGGAATGGGCTCCATCCCTAATTTAATGGACAGCTTGACTGTTTGCTTGGGAACATGCCACCATGTAGTGGAACTGGAGGATGTTTGCTTTTGTGTCTTGACTGGCCGCCATCGAGAATATGTAAGCACCTTGACTGTGAGCCGCTGTTGTTCCAGCAGGGTACCCTGAGAGGCCCAGAGAGAGTGGCAGTGCCTTGAGAGACTGTGGCTGTGCCTCAGCCTGGCTGAGTCCAGGAAGTCTGGCTGTGCCCAGAGAGAGTGGCAGTGCCCTGAGAGGCCTTCGCTGTGTCCAGGAATGCAATTTTGGACTTCAAAACTATAATATAATAAATTTGTGTTGTTGTAAGCCTAGTGGTGTGGTTCATACATATCAATCTGAGACAGCAGACATCAGCATGAAGGGTATGGAGTAGAACTGATGGAGCAAATGGATCATCTGCCAATGTTTAGATGAGATATTAGGGTTTGACTCTCCCCAAGCCTCATTAACAGATCCTATTGCAACATATTCCTCATAGCATTTTCCCATTTTCTTTAGCTCAACAAGTTGACAAAAAGGAAGTCTGGCTGTGCCCAGAGAGAGTGGCGGTGCCCTGAGAGGCTCTGGCTGTGCCCAGGGAGACTGGTGGTACCCTAAGAAGCCCAGGAAGTCTGGCCATGCCCAGAAGTACTGGTGGTGCCCTGAGAAACCCTGGCTGTGTCCGGGAAGACAGGTGGTACCCTAAGAAGCCCAGGAAGTCTGGCTGTGCCCAGAAGAACTGGTGTTGCCCTGAGAAACCCTGGCTGTGCCCAGAGAGCCTGGCTGTGTCGTGGATATTGCATTCACCTCCAGGCTCCTCGCACAGGGCCCCTCGTGGAAGACGCTTGTCGCGTAGATTGTGAGGCGAGACCCTATAGGGGTGGAGTGTGGGGACAGCCAGGAGTGGTTTCCAGGCTCTCGGCCTCACATGGAAAGGTGCTCACTCAGGTAGTAAATGGCCATCAACTGTGATTGGGTGGC
Source organism: Rhinolophus sinicus (assembly GCF_036562045.2). Classification (NCBI taxonomy): domain Eukaryota; kingdom Metazoa; phylum Chordata; class Mammalia; order Chiroptera; family Rhinolophidae; genus Rhinolophus; species Rhinolophus sinicus. Next base: position 142,514,599 of record NC_133751.1, on the reverse strand, counting down.
CATCAGCTGTGGCTAGTTGGCCGTCAGCTGTAACCAGTGAGCCATTGGCCACTAATATAACTGCTGTGGCTACGCTAGCAGAAAATGGGGGTTAGCAAGAGATGGTGGCTGGCAAGCGCAGATTGCTGTTAAGATGGTGGGTTGCAGATTGTGTGGATCCTGCTTCCTGTGTCTCTGGCCCAGCCGCCAGTCAGAATATAGTAATATGACTCCCCTATCTATGGGGAGTGTTCCTTTTTGGCCTTACCATGTCCTGCGCTCTTATGTGGGGAGCGGGACCAGAGACCCCACCTGATGACTCCCTGCATGACAAACTCACAAACCTTTTCCCCTTGTCCCTTATTAGAAATATCCCTTTGATTTGGGTGGAGAAACGAAATTGTGACAAGACTATAAAAAAGATATCGCAATACCTTGGCTTAAAATAAATCACTGTGAGATTTGCATTCTCTGAGTTATGCTTAGGCTGGAACACTTTCTGCTTGCATTTAAATATTCTCTGCCTCTTTTCTAAATTCTCTGACACCCTAAAGGGCCACAGCTCCTGAGAGATAAGTCCTGGAACAGGTACTAAAACATTCATCAAATAAGTAAAATCCAACATCATAGGGTAGGATTTCATGAGATCAAAATATATTTGATAGTAAAATAAATCGCACTAAAACCCAAATTTGGTCCTATATCTGAACTAAACATTCTAAATTACAAGTGATACTCCATACTCCACCCCACAACTCCTATATCTGAACTAAACATTCTAAGTTACAAGCGAAACTCCATACTCCCACCCCAGTTAATGAAATGAAGCTGGGCTTCTTCCTGAAAAAACGTTATAATCCACTGAGCCAAAAATGAAAGGCTGTTTGCTAGTCAGTTCTGAGAGCCTCTTAGGGACCAAAGGTTTATGAGTTATATAACCCTGAAAAGGGAAGAAAGTAGCTGTAATTAGTGATTCTTAGAGTTAGCCACTCCGTGGGCTAAACTAAGATATGAAAGAGAGAGAAGTGGTGAATGTTGAAATTTGAAACCTCCTATTTACATGGAAACACTAAATAACCACCCACAACAATATTTTTAAGGAATTCCATCTATTCATTCAATTTATTTGCAAAATTGCTTTGATATTTTATCCAGGTTTCTTCTTTACTGCCTGTGCATTGAAATATTCTAATTGTTTATGAAAACTAGTTTCAAGCTCTTAAATATAAGCCAAGGTTATCACTACCTTTATTTTACAACTTTAGGACAAATCTTTAAAAGATGTGAAAAATAAAAGTTCAGTTCTATCTTCAGTCAGGATATGTGAATCCAGCACACTGTCTCCTACACACACTAGATGTCACTGCATGACCTGAAATATTGGCTGTAATTTGATCTGTCTTTACCCGCATTATAGTCAAGATTAGCATATGGGACAAAATAATCTCAAAATAGTTTCCCAAACAGCTCAAATGCATCCATAAACATAAATTATTTTTCACCTCAGCAATTCTATACGTTAAACTACAAAACAACATTATAGTTTTTCTTTTCATCATCAACTCCCTCCTTCCCAAGTTCTAAAATCAAATAGAAATGTTTGCATTTGATCTAAACGTTAATAATGGTTATTCATGAGATATAAACAAAGAAGCATGGGAACATAGAGCAAGAGGTTCATAAAGGATTTAGGCAGCAGACATCAGCCCCAAAAGAAATACAGCTAATCTTTATTTGAAAAACTCATATAGCTGAGGTGGTTTATTACTTGTCTTTCCTTAGTTTATCATCTATATTTAGTGCTCTTAGAAATGTAAATGGGTGTTCAGCAAAAAACTATTCCGTGGTCAAATGTTTGAGAAACATTTAGCTGTTAAAAAACTAACAGGTATGTTTTTAATAGCAGAATTTCTCAGAGTTTCTAATATTTGAATGTGGATTGTAGGTCTCTAAAAGGACAGTTCCTATCATCTCTTATTTAACAAATGTTACCATCTTAAGGAATATTGGTCTCTCACTGAACAGAGTTGTACAGAAAAGCAGTAGAAGAAGTGGCAGTGGATACTTAAAATGCGAAGCGTTAGTATTTGTGATTTTAATATTTTATAAGCTCAAGAAAAAATTCATTATCTTATTTTTACTCAATTATTAGAAATTGGCAGATCTGAAAAGACTATCTAAAAAAACTAGGATTTTTTTTTTTGAGATAGTGGTTTTATTTCCTTTGGACATATACCCAGAAGTGAGATTGGTGGATTATCTGGTAGTTCTAGTTTTAATTTTTTAGCAACCTCCATGCTGTTTTCAGTATGACTGTACCAACTTACATTCCCACTACTAGCAGTGTACATGGGTTCCCTTTTCTCTGCATCCTCATCAACACGTTTTATGTTTTGACTTTTTGATAACCGTTGTCCTAACAGGTCTGAGGTGATATCTCACTGTGGTTTTGATTTGCATTTTCCTGATGGTTAGTGTATTGAGTACCTTTTCACATACCTATCAGTCATTTGTATGTCTGATTTGAAAAAAATATATATTCAGGTTCTTTGCCTATTTTCTAAAGGATTATTTATTTATTTATTTATTTATTTATTTATTTGCTATTGAGTTATATGAGTTTCTTGCATATTTTTGATTTTATACCCTAATCAGATATATGGTTTGCAAATATTTCCTCCCATTCCATAAGTTGCCTTTTCATGTTGTTGATTGTTTCCTTTGTTGTGCAGAAGCTTTTTAGTTTGATGTAGTCTCATTTTTGAGTTTTGCTTTTGTCGCCTTTGCTTTTGGTGTCAAATGGAAAAACCTTTACCTAGCCCAATATCAAGGGGCTTACCACCTATTTTCTTCTAGGGGTTTAACAGTTTCAGGTCTTATGTTTAAGTCTTTAATCCATTTTGAGTTGATTTTGTGGATGGTATAAGAGAGGGGCCCATTATCATTAGCAATAGAACTCATGACCTAGAAAACACTCTGGTGTGCTAAGAATTTAAGTGAAAAGAAAGAAGAACTATTACAAATCAATAAGAGAAAGGATGAGTTATAGAATAAATAGTGCTGGGAAAATTGTTTGGATTCAATTAAATTCAGCTACATTTCTATTCTATATCATATATCAAAATAAAATCCATTCCATAAATAAGACATACTATCTAGACTAAAATATAAATAAAAAGATTCCTCATAATAAAAGTAACAGAAACTGAATAAACAGCACTTGACTACCTTAAAATTAAAAAAAAAAACAACCAACAAACTCAGCACAGTTTTTGACCCCAATTCAAAGCAATTACTATAAAAGTTAATTTTTAAAGAAATAATAATTTTACAATCACAGTGTGGAAAGCAGACTAATATCCCTCCAAAATATGTCTATGTCCTTATCCCTGGAATCTGTGAAGATGTTAGCTTATGTGACAAAGGAGACTATTGCAGATGGAACTAAGGTTGCTAACCAGTTTATCTTAAACTAGGAGATTATCCTGGATTATGTGATTAAGTAATCACAAGGGTCCTTAAATGGGGTATTGGGAGGTAGAAGAGGTCATAGTAATATGATGAGAAGAATGCTAATCACTGTTGCTGACTTTGAAGATGGAGGAAGAAGACCATGAGTCAAGGAATGTGGATGGCCACTAGAACCTACAAAGACCAAATAAATAAATGCTCCCCTGGAGCTCCTAGAAAGGAAAATATCCCTGCAGACATCCTGATTTTAACCCAGTGAGACCAATTTTGGACTTCAAAACTATAAGATAATAAATTTGTGTTGTTGTAAGTCTAGTGGTATGGTTCATACATATCAATCTGAGACAGCAGACATCAGGGTGAAGGGCATGGAGTAGAACTGAATGGAGCAAATGGATGATACCCAGCATCGATCATCTGCCAATGTTTAGATGAGATTTTAGGGTTCAACTCTCCCCAAGCCTCATTAACAGATTCTATTGCAACATATTCCTCATAGCATTTTCCCATTTTCTTTAGCTCAACAAGTTGACAAAAGCCATGCTTTTTCCTAAGGCAATGCTTTTGAACCATTTCTTTTCAAGAACCCCTGTAATGACAGAGGGAACTCAATACTTAACCCCCAGGAAATCTGGGAGCACAGCTTGAAATTGACTGCATACATGCAATTCTTCTAAGTTTATTTTTGTTTGTTTCAGCTAAATAATTGATGTGTTTTGAATTGTACTGTGTAAAATATGTGTTTGTTCTAATGAAATTACTTATAAAAAGGAAAAATCATGTTCATTGAAGAATTATTCACAATGGTAAAGAAATGCAAAGAACCTAAGTGTCCATCAATGGATGAATAGATAAAGAAAATGAGATATATAGATATAGGTATAGATGTAGATATAGATATATAGGTATATAGATATAGACACACACAAACACACTGAAATATTATTCAGCCTAAAAAAGAAGGAAATCTTGCCATTGGCAACAAAATGGATGAACTTGGAGGACTTTATGCTACATAAAATAAGCAAAACAGAGAAACACAAATCCTGAATGATCTCACTTATAAGTGCAATTTAAAAATGTAAAACCTGTGGTAACAAAGAGTAGCATGGTGGTTACCAGGGACTGGGAATGGGAGGGGTGGTGGTGATGGGGAAATGATGACCCAAAGGTACAAACTACCAGTTGTAAGATTAATAACTTCTGGAGACCTAATACAGCATGGTAACTATAGTTAATAATAAGACACTGAATACTTGAAATTCACTAAGAGAGTAGATCCCAAGTGTTCTCACTCCCCCCCCAAATGGTAATTATGTGAGGTGACGGATATGTTAATTAGCTTGATTGTGGTAATCATTACACTATATATATCCAAACATCATGTTGCACACTTCAATATAAGCCATTTTTATTTGACAATCATACCTGGAAACTAAGCTTGGAGGTTAGTAATTCTACTTGTAGGTTGTAGTTACTAATGACAGTCTACCCTGAATAATGAAATATAAGCTTGGATTGAGAAAAATTAAGCCCCAACAACTTTTCTCTTAATGTATAAATGCTATCCAAACAATCTTTGGACAATACGGGGTATGAAAAGGTGTTTAACATTTAGGAATTAACAATTTAAAAAGTGGGAGGGACTGTATTCTGTTGGGGTTCTCAATTGTCTAATACACCTACTATTGAAACCTACTGTTGGATGTCACAGACGCATCATCCAGAATTTGCTGAGTTTCAACAATGCCACTGCATGAGCTCCAAAGAGATTAAATAGAAAGCAAGCTCTCCAGAAACAGTTTTGCAGATTGCAGTCAGACCACTAGATGGATTCATGAACCACCAAAAACATCATTAGTTGAGGAGGACCTAGAGCTGGTTGGTAGCTATCAAAGTGAAAGTGGGTCATCCAGCAGCCTGGGGAAAAAAAAAATTATTTGTGAAGCATCACAAAAGTTCTCCTTGTACTATAGCTCTGGGTTGCAGAGAGACAAGTGGTACCTAAAAGAACACCTTAGCAAGGACTCACAGTCACTGTGAGTGAATGTGACATGCTGAATGCAGACACACACTGCATGAGGAAGGAGCAGTCATCATAGAGAAAGAACTGAAATTCATAGGGTAGAAATGACTCCGGTCATTTCAGTCAAGTTCACCCTGGGGACAATGCTCTCTTTCACAAAGGTGTCTGGCACAACTAAAGAAACTAAAATCCAAAAGTGGACATTATGTTCTGGACACTGTCTTCAGTGAATTACAAAACGAAATTCTAGAAATGAAGAGCCCCCTCTGTCACTGGGCTCCCAGGCATCTCTGGTGTGGTTTATTTAATATCTAAGGTAGAGGACTTTATACTTTTCATGGAGGTTTCATTTACCTTAATAAAGCTTAGCACTGCCTACAGAGATTCTTTCTAAAATGCAAATCTGACTTTTTCATTCTACAGCTTAAAACCCTTCAATGTCTCTCCAGGGCTTTCAAATGGAAATCCAAATTCCATAAGGGAACATAAAAAGCTCTTTATGACCTGGCCCCTCCAAATTATTTTATTATTCCCCATCTTGTATTAGTCAATACTCAAAAAATTCAGAACTACTTGCAGATGCAAAAATGTAAAACATACCTTCCCTTACACCTTGGTCCACTCAGCACACTTCCCCTGGCTAACTCCTCTTGAAGTCATCCTTCAATACTCAGCTCACTGTCAGGTCCTCATCACTCCCCTCCCAATGCCCCAATCTGGATTAGATGCTTTTCATCTATCTGTCATACAATGTACCTACAATATTTGCCTCTGTGTTGGTCTGCTTTTCCAATTACTGGAGGGCAGAAACTGCATCTCTTAGGTTTATCCTAGTGCTTTCAGGCTGCTATAAAAAAAAAAAAAATACCATAGATGGGGTGGCTTAAACAACAAACACTTATTTCTCACATTTCTGGAGCCTGGGAAGTCCAAGAACAAGTTGCTGACAGATGCAGTGTCTGCTGAAGGTCTTCTCCCTGGTTCATAGCTGGCCATATGCTCAATATAACCTCCGTGGTAGAAGCGGTGAGGGAGCTCTCTGGGGTCTCTTTTTATAAGGGCACTAATCCCACTCATGAGAGTGGATTCCTCATGACCTAATCATCTCCCCAAAGGCCTCAGCTTTGTCACATTAGGGGGTTTGGATTTCAACATATGAATTTTTGGGGACACAAACATTCGATCTATAGCACCTCTACCCCCCCAAAATAGTGTTATATACATAAAATGTCCATACAATGCTTCCTGAATAAATATACTAATTACTTGTCATAAACATCTTGGAGGGAAAGGAGAAATCATTGACCTATGTTGGTAGGCAACTTGCCAAAGGACATCTATCACACTGACTTTTAAAAATCTCTTTAAAGATGAAATTTGCAACTGTAAAATCACAGGTGTGCATACAGTAAATGTTGGACTATTGTTGCCACAATTATCAGTGTATAAATAAGAAATACTGCCATACCTATTTGTTATCTGAAAATAAGTTACCTTCACTGTTTCCCTTCATTGTGTCTACAGATTTGTAGCAGATATAAATCTCCATAAGTCTAAATTTGACATGCTATATGAAAGATTTTATTTTCCTCTTTTGCTTCCAGGATGATTTCTCTACTATATTTTTATATACATATTTGACAGAAACAGCACACACTTGTCCTATGGGAAATAGAAGACACGATCTTGGCTTAGATTAATTGAGCTGAAGAAGAGAAATTACATCTTTCATGCCTCTTGCAGCCACCTATTTCTCCCCATTTTGAGGCTGGTGCAAGTTTTGTTTCTTTAATGTGGGAAAGGATGCACCAGTGGCACTAAAGGCTTTCGGTAGATTGGTGACATTTCATTTTAAAGTCTAAATCATGCAGACTTTAAAGAGTGGGGATAAAATCAGAATGAAATAATGACAAAAATCCCGTAGAAGCAAAAATTGTCCATGCTGCACCTCTTTAAAAAAAGGACACCACGGATCCACCATGCTTCATTCTGAAAACTTCTCAGCATGTTCCGTGGTCAGGGTTTTTATCAAACTTGGAGGTGAGTTATTACATGCTTTTTCTTAGCCCTGCAGTTCAATAGTATAAAGAAACGTACTAACAGATGAGAACTTTGTGGCTGCTACTCACCATAACATTCCATGTGCCTGTGCACTGAAAGAAAGCTCTGACTCAGAGAAGTCACTTGTGTAACACAAAGACAGTCTCCGCTCTCTTCCCACAGAAAGAATTCCACTGTCACCACATGGCATCAAGTCAGAGATCCAGGGAGTGTATTTCAATAAAAGAGGAAGAGGCAGGCATTTGGTTTAATTTTTATTGTTTCCCCCATTTGCTGGATGTTTTTCTTCTGACCTACCTTTAACAAAGTAGTTGCAAAAATCAGAAGATAAATTAGACGATACAGTCTCTACACTTCAGAAGCTTAAAGTTTAAAAATTTCATTAAAAATCAAAGTTTACATATTTTCTATTGAAAAGAAATTGATGCCTGAAATTCTTTCTTTAAGGTCTAAACTTTAAAATTTTGTCAGTATTATTATTTATCTATTAGTGTACTGTTTAGGGTAGGGGCAAACTTATACCAAAATGTCTTCCAAATAAATTGTTATCTTAAATGTAAAGCAATGCAATGTGCTTGTTGTTTTTTGTTTTTGTTTTTTAATAGGGATAATGGAGCCATTAAAAATAAATAACTAAATAAAGGAATATATAAATAGTAAATCTTGGATGAGGATAAACTTTCTAAGTTTAGAAGTAATTAAAAAAAAACTCTTCCTCAGTCCACAGCTTCCTGAAGACACAGCACATACTAGCTTACCTAATGGTAGCAATGCCCCAGATAATAATTTTTTTTTTAGGGTCAGGGGCCAATCTCTGCAAAACACTTCATCCTACTTTTCCTTATGCAGTGAATCCTGGGAGACACTCTTCTTAGCTTCTCTTAGACAACTAATTCACTCTTGAAAAAAAATAGCTTTATTGAGGTATAATTGATACATAAAGAACTATACATATTTGATATGTACAGTTTAACGAGTTTGGACATAAGCAAAGTATCCATGATATCCTCACCACTGTCAAGGTAATTGCCATATTCAACAACTCCCAGAGTTTCCTTGTGTGTCTTTGTTTTTGTTTTTGGTTTGGTAGTAAGAACACTTACATAAGATCTGTCCTCTTAACAAATTTTGAAGTGCACATTACCATATTGGTAACTCTAGGCACCGCCTTGTACAGCAGATCTCTGGAACTTACTCATCTAGCATGTGCAGCTTTATACCCATTGAACACTGACTTCTCATTTTCCCCACTCCCAGCCTCTGGCAGTCATTACTGTATTCTTTGTTCTATGAGTCTATTTTGGATACTTCATATAAAGGAAATCATACAGTACTTGTCATTTTGCGACTAGCTTATTTCACTTAGTCAAGGTGGGTTTTATGTATTAATAGGGTTGGCTTAACTTTGTATTTCATAGGAATTCATTTTCTTTCCTTCTCTATATTAGGTTATATGACTGACCAAGAGAATGAGAGCATATATATGTTTGCCTGTTTGAATGGACCATCAGCCTCCACTACCCACTGCCTACCATTCTTTTCCACCACCTGCCAGGCAATTTACAAGATGGATGTGAAAGGTCTCGTGGGGTGGTTTATTTCTAAATGTCTTCTAGTGGGTGGCTGTATAATCTATATAATATGAGACTCAGAAGAGCTTTCCTGTACCTGGCTCCTAGTGAGGAGAAGAAGGCAAACTCAAAATGGCCACTCTGCTGAGGTTGATCAACATCATAAAATGTAGATGTTGTATTTTACTAGGGAAATATTAGTTTTGTGACAGCAACTCTAGACTGTTTATAAAATGAAAAACTCATTCAACAGTTAGCAACAATTTCACACCGCAGTGTGATGCCTTGGCAGATGTTACGGGAGCATTCTGCAAGGTCATTAAAACAGAACCAGGTCGCAGCGTGTATCCCCAGTGAATCACCTGTCAAAAGCTTTTATTTGTGTTAGATACATGTCTCAACTTATGTCCCCAAGGTGGGTCTTATGTGCAAGAACTTTCTCTGATATAATAAATATGTGCTTTCCCCTTAAAAAATGTGAAAAAAATTAAGAAAATAAAAGCAATGAAAGACATCACTAATGAAAATGTTGAGGCATTTACATATGCAATCAAATTTCATATATCTAAAAAGAATATAGTCCAATTTAAAAGGCAAATGAACTAGAAAAATATTTACAAATATATCACACATAGGGTTAATATAGTTGATAAAGAAGATTTATTATAAATCAATATGAATGATAAAATGTCAAATGAGAAAGAGACAAAGGTCCTGAACCTGAACGTGAAGATTACAAAGTTTTAAGATCTACATTTCTACAACACACATGTGGAAACATTCTCTGTCACAATGATAATACCCAACTTCAAACAAGATACCATTTTTTTCCTTATTAAAGTTGTAATGGTAATTTTTAAAATCAATACTTGGTGCTGAAGAACAGCATTCCCTGGGGTACTTTCTAAAAATGCAAATTGATAGGACCTAGCCCAGACCCACCAAAATAGAATCCCAGTGGATGGACCCTGAAAGCAAGTTGGGAAAATTCCGATTCAATTGACTTGCAGTGGGACCTGGGACTCAGTCATTTCCCATCCCCATCCTAAGAGATCTCAGAGCAAGCTTGAAAACCGCGGCTAGTCTATTGAATCACCAGAGACATTTTAAGAAATATTGACACTTGGGTCCTACCCACAGATATTCTAATTTAAAATGCATATGGGTTCAATTAGAATATCAAACATTTTAAAAGCTCAATCGGTGATTCCAAAATGTAGTCAAAATTAAGAACACCTACTCTAGAAAGCATGATAAAATGAGTATTTGTATACTTTTTGAATGGGAGTGAAAATTGGTACAACTCTTTTAAACAAATAATTTGGCTGTGGGTTGCTTTTTTAAAAAAATAGTATTTCTTCACTAAAAATTGCAATTTTGTAATTTTATCCTATCAATGTAATCTAAATATAGAAAACATCTATGAGCACAAATGTTCTTTGTGTTTAATTGATTCAATGACAATATTTAAGAGCAATATAACTGGCCAGCTATAGGGTAATGGTTTAATAAACAACGGTATGTTCACATACTGAGGTGCTATCCATTCAGTAAAAGTCTGTATAATATATTTTTAATGTCATGAGAAAATACAGGGTTAAGGGGAAAAATTAAGGTATATATTGTATTTACTGCATGCCAAGAGTAATTTAAAATAAACATAGCAAAAATGATGGGAATAAAATATTCTAAACCAATAAGGGTGGTTATCTTTGAGCTATGAGAAGGTAAATGACTTTGAGGGATTATTTTTTAACTTTTCTGAATTTCAGAAATTAATATAAATTTGTTAGGTCTAATTTAAACATTTAGAATTTTTATTGTGGTAAGGTATATATATATATATATATATATATATATATATATATATATATATGTATATATAATGTAAATTTTACAATTTTTAACAATTTTCAAGTATACAATTCAGTGGCAATAAGTACATACACATTGGTGTACAACCATCACCACCATCTTCAACCTCCCCATTATCTTCTACTCCCAGCCTCTGGTAACAACTATTCTACTTTTTATCTCTATCAATTTGACTATTCTCTGTATCTAATATAAATAGAATCATACAATATTTGTTCTTTTGCGTCCGGCTTATTTCACTCAACATAATGTTTTCAAGGTTCATCCATGTTGATCATATATCAGAATACCATTGCTTTATAAGGCTGCATAATAGTCCATTGTATTATAAACCACATTTTTTTATCCCTTCATCCATTGATGAGCATTTGGGTTGTTTCCAACCTTTGGCTATTGTGAATAATGCGGCTATGAACATTGGTGTATAATACTTGTTCAAGTACAATACCATTGAACAATACCTTTGTACAATACCTTTCAGGTTTTGAGGGTATATACCTAGAAATAGAATTACTGGATCACATAGCAATTTTATGTTTCATTGTTCGAGGAACCGCCATAATGTTTTTCATAGAGGCTGCTCCATTTTACATTTTCACCAGCAATTCACAAGTGTCCTACTTTGTCTACACACTTATAATTTTTTAGTTACCAAGGTCAATTTGTTTTTGTTACATAAATAAAGGGTTATTTTCTCTCTATTCATTCATACCCAACTTCTACTAAACACACAATCCTGTGAAAGTTAATATCCCTGGGAGTCAACCTCTATTCTCCACCCTTTGCTTTTCTAAATTTCTTCTACATACTTGCTCCTACCATTCATTTTAGTATCACTTTATATTGTCTCAAATTCTTCTGTAATTTTTTCACATGTACATTGTGTTTTATTGTTCTTAAGTATCCCCCATATTAATTAATCTAGTATCCCCCATATTAATTAAGACTGATTGTATAATGAGATTTAAATAAGTGTTTTCTAAACAATTAACAATAAATTTGTCCAAAGAAAAAATCTTTGGGAGTGGAGCATTCTTCAAGGCTAATATAATCATAGGAAACTAGAGCAGTAAATCAGGTGACTTGTGGGCCAGGCCCAGAAGCCTGGGTCTTTGGCTAGTAAACATCTCCCCAAAATAAAAATAGCCACTTAGAAGGATCTAAACTTATTGAAGTTGATATACAATCAACATCCAAAAATCGAAAACCCTTAACTACATGGTATAAATGATTTTGGGGGAGACCAAAATAAAAGGGTTTAAAAAGCAAATAGAATGAAATTGAGAAAAGAGTTGAAAATGGCAAGATGGCTACCATGTTATAATAGAAATTTAGTAGACGCATTCTATCAAAAGTTTGGACTAGGCTTCAGGTTACTGGTTCCCAGCTGTTATAGTTGAAAGAAAAGAAAAAAGAAGAAAAAAAAGGAAGGGAGGAAAGCAGGAAGGGAGAGAAGGAGGAAAGAACTTAGAAAAAAGAAAAAAAAAATACTTCTGGAGTTTAAGAAACAATCTGGCAGGTTTATAACATTTCACTAAAACCAACAGCCCAAAATCATAATGTGCTGAAGTTTCAATCAGGTCCCTAAAGCATCTGTAGTTTTGCTTAAAATGACTGAGGTGGAATACATCAGATTATGGAAAACGGGGAGGGTTTTCAGTAGTTGGCCAGTGTTCTATCTAGGTGATGTATAATGAGCAATTCCCTTAAACAACTGATTTACTGCCAACAGAGAAAAACATTGCAAGCACATCCAAAAACTCATCTGCATCAAGAATACATGAGTGGCCATTCTGTCCACCTTCCCCTCCCTTACCAGACAGGTGACTCTGCTCCTGGAAATTACTTCCACACAAAGGGTACTAAAGAACACCTTCCCGTAAACCCCCTTCCTTTGCCTTAAAATTCGGTATAAAACTTGCTTTACTCTGTTTTCCAACGGCTCCATTTCTCCTTCCTTTTCTTCCTTCTGTCCTTCTTCCCTGCCTCCCTGCTTTTCTTTCTTCCTAAAATCATTCTTTTAAAATACTACTCCCAGAACAACCCTATTCCACCAGAAATCCGTCACAGGCCAGACTGAATCAGACCTCGGCGGCTGGCCCTTGAATTTCCAAGCACCATCTGGCACCTGCGGTTCACTGCCACTTTCCATCCGCCCAGAGGTGAGAGGGGCGGGAGGCAAAGGACACGCAGATCTGGTGTGACCCAGTTCTTCGGAAACTTTCAGCTGGTTGCGACCCTTCCCCCACTCGAAACTCGTTAATCATCCATCAAGCCAGAAAAGTACAATCACCCCTGCCTAGCCTTTGGAATTGGAAAAGAAGCGAAGCAAGAAAAGCAAAACCACGAGGTTCGCCCCTATGCCTCCCCGTCGCCCAACCGCAGCGGGCGCAGAGAGGCGGCGCGGCCGGAAGGGGCCGCTGTTCGCTTAGAGCAGCCTTCCCGCCGCCACCCGCACCTCCCACCGCCCTGCTGGCCCAGCCCCGCTAAGTTCCAACATCTCCCAGTCAAGCGAGCGCCAGAACGAGCACCACCGGGGTAGGAGCAGACGGCGCAGACCAGCCAGGCTGCAGTGCTAGTCGGAAAGGCTCCTAGGAAATTCTCACGGCCCCAGGACTTTGGAAGGGAGAGAGCGAGCAGCCCACGCGCGCTGAAGTCTGCAAGTGAGCGCTCAGCTCGGCACCTGTTTCTCCGGTGCCACCGCCTTCCCACCCCTCGGACCCGCGCCTCCCGGGTTGTCCGCTCGCTCCGCTATGAATACGGCGCTGGGCAACCAGACCGATGTGGCCGGCCTGTTCCTGGCCAACAGCAGCGAGGCGCTGGAGCGCGCCGTGCGCTGCTGCACCCAGGCGTCCGTGGTGACAGACGACGGCTTCGCCGAAGGCGGCCCAGACGAGCGCAGCCTGTACATCATGCGTGTGGTGCAGATCGCCGTCATGTGTGTGCTCTCGCTCACCGTGGTCTTCGGCATCTTCTTCCTCGGCTGCAACCTCCTCATCAAGTCCGAGGGCATGATCAACTTTCTGGTGAAGGATCGGAGACCGTCTAAGGAGGTAGAGGCGGTGGTCGTGGGGCCCTACTGACCGGCCCACCGGCGCCCTCGTCAGCCGCCCCCACGCCTCCCCACTTCGCCAGCCCGGCCGCTCCCCCTCACTATCCGAGACTGGGGGAAGCAAACCTGTCGGAGTCAATTCTTTCTTTCGACTTCTGCGTTTCGGGATGAAGCGACCCGTTTCTCGCTCGCTCCTTGAAACTCCCCATTCCTGGCTGTAGGAGAAGAGCGTCCTGATTCTGGACTCAGCAGCAAGTGGCAAAAAGAGAGCGACTAGGGCGCAAATTTTGGAAGCCGTCGCTAGTTTGGGATGCGGGGAAACCGACGGGCGAAGGCCCTTCTCCACCCGCAGGTGGGCCAAGCTCTGGGGGCAGGTGGAGAGGGCGGGCAGGGGAGAGACCCAGCGGCACCAAACGCCTAGTGGCCGGGAAAGTGATCCGTGTATTCGCCACGCAACAGAACTAATGGTGAACAAAAATCCGGGTCCGGATTCGCGCCCATTCCCTCCTGCTCCTCCCAGCCCTGGCGGGAGAGACGATAAATACTTTTGATTCATTATAACGTGTCGTTTTAAGGGATTTTTGTGTTTGTTTGCTTGAATACAAATATTTGATAAGTCCCTTTTCTGCCTTAGTGGCCTGTCTGCCTGTCTGGGGGTTAGAGTTTTATCATCGTGGGGAAAAGGGTGGGGGGAGGGGGAGCCTGCGAATGTGAACAGGGTGAGTTGTTTCTTTAATTGCATTTACTATTGGGTTTTGTTGAGGGGCCGGTGCCTCAGCTGGCTCCGGGCAAAACCCGGAATAGAACTCGTTCGTAGTTCGTAACTGCACGGTTTACGCCACAAAAGTGCTCTTGACATTCGTGACACCGTTTTGACGTTTTTTCCCCCCTTAGTTAACGTTTCCTTAATAAATGCAACATTTAAGTGTTTTGTTCCTGGCCTCCTCGTGGTCATTCTGCGCTCTCGGTAGAAGGGAACGGGCGGCGGGGTTACCGGCTCAGGGAATTCGCTTTGCAGAGCTGTGATTCAACTCGTGGATCCCACCCAGGGACGAGGGTTGGGGTGAAACGGAGAGGCCTAGAGGCCAGTGAAACATGGCTAAGCCTCAGGCACAGGAGTCCTCCTGGAGGCAGCAGCCTTTGTTTTCTCTCACAGTTAATATTTTATATTTCATTTAGGCTCAGCTTTATGAGCCAGGCGAGACGACAGGAGGCCCCAGTGGGAAGATTACACTTCCGTGCAAGGCTCCGGTGGGAACACAGGGTTGCACCGATAATGAAAGGAAGAGATGGCTTGGCCAGTCTTCAGGGAGGGCATCTTTTCCTTGACCGACGTCAGCAAGACGGCTTGGGGATGTTACTCAAAAAATAACAATAAATAATTTAAATGCGAGGAAAAGTAGTTGCTAAAGTACAGAGTGAAGCTAATTCTCCGGGGGGGGGGGGGAGGAGTAAACCATTGTTACAGAAACATGAGATGCGTTGTCTTTGCCATATTACAATCGTTTTAGAGAAAGGGAGAGATTAAAAGAGACACCCAGCCTGCTCTTGAATTTAGAGTAATAAGGCAGGTCAAGCAAAAAGATTCAGAGGAATTAGCCCAGGTCGTGAAGGTCGAAGATGAGTATTACAACCCAAACAGGGAGCCAGAGTGGAGCTACAGATGGTCGTGGGCACATTTAGGGATTTTAAATTGAAGTGTTGGGAAAAAAGAGAAAACCGTGAATGTGAAAACAACCCAAAGGATACAAATAACTTCCAGCTTAAACTTGACAAGAGGCTTTGAGCAGTTGATTTTTATGGCTTAGGTAGGATCCTAAATATTTTCAAGAATATAAAGGAACCTCTGCTATGCTGTAGCAATTAAAGACTTCACAATAGCAGATATAAAACAAATTAAGTAACAATAAAGTGCCCCATTTACCTAGGGAGAAGCACAACTGGTGTAAACAATGTCAATGACTCAAAACGGTGGGGATCAAAAGCTTTGAGTGTGCTTTAACATCCTGCCCACTCCTAAGTGTCTTTTTTACCCCCAAAGTAAATTTTACCAGGAATTATGACCTAGAATGGTTTTTTGAGTGCCAATAGGTATCAGGCTTGAAAAAAGGACTTTGAAGTTTTGCCTGTTGGTCCTGTCTTTTCAGCAGGTGAAGGTTTACTTGTTTTGGTTTATTTGTTTGTTTGTTTGTTTGTTTCCTTGCTTGTATCTGAGGAGGGGAGCAGGATCAAAGTGTAGTCAAGGGTGAGTCATGGAGGGCAGTTTAGTTTTGCCAATGGGTAGGACAGAAATTGGAGACATTATTTTGTAGACAGTTTCTGTGGCACCAAGCTAAATCTGCTGCCTCAATGTTTGAAAGAGAGAAGCACAGAAAAACAACCAGTTCTCTCCAGGACAAACTAGACATTTAAAATTAAACTCAGTTTTTTTGTGGTTGCGATATCTGCTGAGGTCCTTCCCTTCTTTACATAGATTTATTAGTTCACCAGTGAATTCAGTGCTCTGGTGCAAATCAATTTGGGATCAAAAACCAATTAGCTAGAGCTTGAAGGAATCTTACTTTGGGCTCTGCCGTGTTCAAGGTAAGGTGTATACTTATAGTGAGTTTCAGACATAGAAAGGTTTCACACCTACAAGTCAGTAATTTCTTGTCTGCGTAGAACAGAACGTATGTTAGCATGTGAAGCCGAGTCCTGAAAGTTGAGAGAAGACCTGCCCAAACTCCCTACTACTCTATCCTCTACTGCTACTATCCCCTCTGTCACTACCATTTCCTCCATTCTTGTTCCTCTTAATACTTCTTCACACCTCTTTCCTCTTCCCTGCACCTCAAAAACAAACTTCACAGTTTTTTCTTACCGCAGCAATCCAGATTTATTCTCTCACCTCCAGAAATTTTGATTGTCAGACGACCAGAACCTGCAACATTTAGTCCGTAGGTAGAAAAAATATGTGAACCAAGTCTCTGTTCCATGATCTATGCATTATAGGGAAATGCACATGGTCTGAAAATATCAGAGCCCTGGGGACCATTTCCTGCCAACAACTCTTCTCTACAGCCCTTAGATCCATTTGTTACTTAGAGAGATGCCAAGTGGTTCTGGCTTTTATAGATGAGGCGATGTGTACAAGAAGCTTTTTACACTCCCTAGTCCCTGTGGCCACGCGGCAACCACTTTTCCGGCCCCATACTTCTCCCTGTCTCACCCTGCCTTTGACTCTTTTATTCCCTGAATCTAACAAATGTATTAAATGAAACTTTTAAATCCTGCTCAGAGTTTATGGAGTGTCAGTCCTTTCCCACACATGTGCTATAAGGAAAGTGAGTTTTAAGTCACTCTCTAAGTTTCACCTAAGAAAAAAGAGTCTGCTTGAAGAGAATGGGAATTGAGACGGATAGATGCAAACAGGCAGATTTTATCATCCCACGCTTAGGTCCATCATTTGGTCAGTATATAGTGAGAAGCCAGAAAGAGAGAGAGAGAGAGGGAGAGAGAGAGAGATACAGATTCCTGTAAAAGCTTGCTATATCTGACACGGTCTATGAAGAGGTATCTGATACTTCCTGAAACCCTTCTGGAAATAGAGCAGGAGCAGGGAGAGGTTTTCGTGAGACATAACAAGTGTATTAGTAAGGCTGTAACCCTCTCAGGCTGTGCAGACAGCCACTGAAACTATAAGCCTAATTGGGTGGCCTCCACATAGGTAGCTTAGAAAATTGTTGATAAATGTTATTTTTCTTAAGATTGGTGTTATGAATCTTCCGGGTCTCTGAAAATGTACTGCGTACTGGACACCTTGAAGACTGCTTAAGGGAAGCCAAAACACAAAGGGCATAGTACTGTGTCAAGTCCAAGATCACACTTGCTCCTGGGGGATGTTCCTTGTGCCTGATTTCTGATTTCCAAGCCACCTGGCCTCTCATTGGATCCTGGGTCAGTCCTGCTACTGTGTCTTCCTACCCTACACTAATTCTGAGTGAGGGAGGGAAAGGCACATTGGACCATAATATCAGGAGTTTGGTTCTGGTCTCTAAGTAGCTGAGTGGCTTCATTCCTAAAATGAAGAAGATGGATTCTAAAAGGACATTCCAGTTCTATGAGTCTATTAAATCAATTTGTTTAATGTTTCCTTGTCTCTTATTAAGATATTTCTTAGATCTCTTCAATAGGTAAACTAGAAATATATTTTATCATTCCAATCTCGGTCCTCTGGGTAGAAGTTTCCATGCCTGAAAGTCAAGTGTTCCTCGACTCTGGATATGTCATTTACAACAATCAAAGCAAAATTTCAGACACCTAGCCAGGCCTAAGTAGACAGCAGTTTCTAAGCTGACAGATTACACATCATCTAAACAGTGCCCTAAATATCCCAGATCACTGTGTTCTCACTGGAGGAAGCAGTGGAAGCAAAACCTAGTGAACTGAGGAGCAAGTAATCAGCAAATGATTCCCATAGGTATACACACATTCAGACTAATACACACTGTTGTTTATAGAAACTTCTTGTGTATTTGAAAACTAATTAAGAGCCAATTTTTCTCCCCCAAAGCATTTTCCCCTTTGAGCTTCTGCAACAGCACACAGCAGCTGTTCCACATGCAGTTTAGAGCCTTCCTTAGCCCTGGCTTATTATACTTGTCGCTTGGGGTGGTGGCAATGCCAGGAAAGGATTCCAGGGTTCGGTTTGTTCTCTAAGACTCAGACCTAATTTGAAAGCCTGTTGAAGCAGCAAGTCTACAGCAATCCCCCAAACAGGAATCAATAAATCTTTTATCCACCTGCCAAATCCCATTTAGATATGTGCACAACAGCTCAGATGGGATATGTTAAAGTCTGCTCTACCAGTAGTAATTGTTTCCTAATGTCTGAATTTAAATGCTCAGTGGTTAATTGCTTCCATGGCCAATCTCTGTCCTCCTTTCCAGATAATTTTGCATTGTTTTAAACACTTAAAATGTTTGAAAGTCCAGGACTAGTTTTATATTATCAGCTAAGACTTTAAAATTCTTGGGAAGTATAGTTTAGGAAAAAACAAAGTACATGATGTTATCAGCAAGTCATAAATCATTTATGGTGATAATAAAATAGTCTGAATTTATTACTTCTATTTGAGAAATTCAAAATATTTCAGAGGAGGCTTTTACAAGGATTATTGTAAGGATAACGGTGCATTTTAAAATACTTAGTAAGCTAACAAACATTTGCTTGCTTTTAACTCAAATAACAATATTTACTAAATGAGAATAAGCAAGGCATATTTTTATTTGACTATTTATGTATATTTTAAAGGGATGATGGGTAAATAATTTCCTTTCCTAACTACATGTAAGAGCTTACTGAAATACTTTTGAGTGGGTAAATACAGGCAGTGATCAATGCATGAAAAGTCAAGCCATCTGTGATAATGCCGCAACAAAACTCTGCCCTGCCCCCCATTTTAAAACTGGTTTCCCTTAGATAGTAACATTTTCTGAACTCATTATTCACACAGATCGTGTTTGTCAAGCACCCATGTGTACATGGTACATTGCAACATATTACTGAAAAATTGAGATGATTCCTATCCATTTGCACCAGAAAACACAAGCACAGATAAACACACATAACGAAGGCATATAATCTACCCGCATGAGTCAAAAAGCAAATTGTTCCTATTTATTATTTCTGGAATTCATAGTGATATAAATACACATACATAATTATGCTATAGCCTATATGTTGACATGGTTTATTACAGGGAGAAATGTTTTTCTTTTCAATTTTTTTTCATATTTGCCTTCCATCCTCACCAATTCCTCTCTCATTAATGACTTCTTTCCTCATCCACATCTAAAGATATGCTACCCTGAAAGAGTCATTGATTTTTATCAGACCAAGACTCCATATGTCTGATTGCTCTGGGAAATGAATTCCTCTGGGAACCAAAGTGTCTCTTTTGCTTTATTTATGTTCCTATACATTGACAGGATCATGCAGTGCATGGTCTAAGTAGTATTGATTGAAGAAGGGGAGCACAGTCACATATTCTGTTTCCGCATTGCATACTGATGAAATATATCCCTTCGACTACAAACTAAAAGTAAGCACCACATATTCCTCAATTCTTTGTTTCACATCATTTACTTGTTTACAATAAAACAATGCATAGAAAAAGTTGCAAATACATTGTCTCAAAACATTCAGTAAATAAGATTTATATGAGCTACCTGGAGTCTTACCGTATATCTGTGTCTTGAGACATGTGTTCCAATCTTCATCTAAAAATTGAAAACAAAAAGAAGCTAAAACCCCCAGGGACAGAAAAGTCAAAGATTATATATTATACAGACTTGAAAATCTTTAAACACTACGTTAAGAGAAATGAGAGGGAAGCCTGAATTTGAAGACGATCAATGAAAACAAAAAGAACTTATAAAATTAAGTTTCTAGAAATTTCCTGGCAGATTCTGAATGCTCAAAACAGTGAGTAGGAAATTTTACATTTAGAGGACTTAATAAAAGGACCAAAGACTACCAGATAGAAAATCTGAGAAATGTGAGAGGAATGTACAAAATTGTTCATTATTTTTCCATTTCTCTCTTCTCTATTGAGTCTTGGGCTAATTGCAAGCATCCTGTTAGCTAGCTCAATTTTCTTATACCCAAAGGTCAAAGAGACCTTGCCTGATCTTCTTATCTTTATCATCAATAAATATTTATTATTTAGTATCCATTATAGGCATGAATCCTATACCTATTAGGCACTGACTTAGAAGTTGAATGGAAGGTATCATGGGACTTAAAGGGGTCTTCTATGATTCCATCCTATCTTCTGTTTAATTTGATTTTTATACATTCTTGGAGATCCAGCTGTATGAGACACACACATGTCACTTTTCCCCTAACAGGTGAAGTACTAGAGAGTACTTCTTCTCCATAATTAATGTGGAGAAGTACTCACACAATTTTATGTGGCTTTCCCTGTGTCTTCACGCGGCATACACTAGGTTCACTACACATTGTGTATTCAAGGTCAAGATGAGCAAGTTATAGAATGCCTGAAAAAAGTGCTCCAATAAATTTCTTGAGGCTACCCATATTTTGCTACAAATTTAGCTCAGGAAAAAGTGTTTATTTCCCCCTCTACGAATTTTCATTGACTGAATAATTAACAAAAGGATCAAGTGTGAAATTTACTCCCCTACTTTCCATTGATGAGCTATCTAAGAAAACTATAGAACCTTGTTTTAAGTAACATAAATTCCTTAAATGTTCAAGCTAGAATGGGCTATATTAATTAAGACTCTTTGGGTTACAATCAACATAAACCCAATTCAAGGTAATTTTAAAAAGAAAAATGAATTTACTGACCTTGTGTGACTTGCAAGTCCAAGGACACAGGCATTTCAGCTATATTATGAGAAAAATTAACAATAAGAAAGTAAGTTAAAAGCATTCCCGTAGGCCCACACTTACATCTTACCAGCTCAACAACCTAGCAGAAAGAAACTGTCTTTTCCTGGGTGAACTCTGGTTCAGTGTGAGGCATGTGTCCATCCACGAACAAATCTCTGTGACTGAGGTAGGTACAGGAAGAAGGGTATACTTGGTCAATACTACCCCCGTAGTGAGAAGGGAAAGAACAAGAAGTAGAGTCAGTTCTATTTAAACCATAAGGCCATGAGTCCTCTCATGAGAAAGAGATTCTATTATCAATAGGGCTGCTGGATGGCTTACAATTGTCACCTTGTTCAATGGAACCAAAGCCTAGAGAGGTTGAGTCTTTTCTCCAAGATCCCACACAGCCAGCCAACGGTGGAACCAGTAAGGGACCTACATCTCCTGATGCTTCATTTAGTATTCCTTTTAAATCTGTTCTATCAGCTAACTTTCAAAAATGCTCACAAGCCTTTTCTAATTTCTTTCAAGATTCTCTGTGTCTCAGCTGATGTAATTCCAAGCACCTTGGACAATAGCCTAGATTTCTAGGGCAGGCATTGCCACCTTCTTGTACCTGATGACATGAATTTCTACCAGTCATTTGACATCTCTGTTTGTAAACTCACCTGCCCTCCCGAGACTTGGCTAGGCATAAAAACATCTTTAAGATGAGATGGTAAATTTTATATTAAAAATGTCTTTAATATGATAAATTATTAAACAAAATTAAGAAGATTCATTCCCTGCAGGGCTTCTGTTCTAAGCCTCATGACTCTCCATGAGATGGATAAAATATTTAGCATTCCCCAAGCGATCTGACAAACTCACTTTGGTGGAGCCTCTCTCATGACTCATCTTGCTTGGAAATGCTGCTGCCCTGTAAATACATGTGATATTTTTATTACCTTTCTTTGATTCCTTCCTTATTCGGTTTTTAAATTGTCCCTCATCTAAACTCATCCTAACTCAGAGAGTTGGCTTAGCTTTCTTATCCACATAGAAACTGAACTATCATTGTTTTTTTGTTTTTTTCTTTCTTTTTTTTCTTTCTTTGTATTTCCAGCTGCTTTGCCTGCTCTACACTTCTGACTTAGGGAAATTACTTTGCTAACCTGACTATTTGCAAGTATCTGCTCCCCCCTATGAGACTTGTACTAATGGGCCTCTTCATTCTTAATCACAAGTGGGGAGGGGAGCAGTTGGTGTGGTTTAGAGAGGAAATCTGTCAACTATAAAGACTGGAGTTTAGGAGATTGTTTCTGGTATAGCTCATCACAACAGGTAAACTCATCTCATCTCAGGCTTCCAACTGTGATTATCTTAATCTGAGGATTGGAAGCACAAGGTTCTCAGTAGAGGGTCTCTGCATTTGCAACGCACATCATGGCCTCTCAGGCACATTTGTACCAATATATGAGCACTCCCTTTTCCTGGCAATGTATCTTCCTTTTCTTGGCAGGATGGCCTTCTTATGTTTTGACTATTTCTTTTTCAGGAAGTGGTAACCTTAAAAATAAAAATAAACAACTTTCAACAGCTAGTAACACAAGCTGCCGTGCTCCAGACATATGATTTACTTTGTGGTTAATTCTTCATTGATTGATTGCTTTATATCCAACAACTTGATTACAGCTTTTGCTCAGTGATAGATTTCTAAACAAATCACTTTTGGTTGATTTCTAATTTCCCAAGTTGGTGTTTGGTGTCTCGTCTTTTTTGCACCTTAACATTTGACCATTGTGGCATAATTCATTGCACAGTGGTTTACGAAATCTTGTTCTTACTTTGACATAGAAATCATGTACTATCCTCATTTATTTGAAGAAAGAACTATATCCAAGCCTGTTTGGCTTTTCTTTCAACAAATTAAATGTCTAAGTTTTTTATGTTTTCTGAATAATAAATGTTTTTTTCAAAAAATGTTCTTTTGTTGAAATTCTCTGTTAGAAGATTTATAAGTAGAAATTTTAAGGATGCCAAATCTGGTAAACATATATCACTTTTAAATGAAAATATATAAAGAACCAAACATAATAAGGAAATTTTAAATATTTTCAATTGAAATGTATTTCTTCTTTTTAAGAAGAATTTACTGAAGGATTCCTTTAGTTTTTGGATAAGCATCTACTTCAAAATTAAAGTAAATCCACATCTACCTTTTGTATGAGATTGCACACTTCAAATATTATAATACAGAGACTAAATTTTAGTGAATTCTTTGCATTTTTAAAATGTATTTTAATCTACCAACATTAAACTACCATTCTACAAAACAAAGACTTCACCAACTATTGAGATAAAGAAAAGCTATTCAAAGGATGAACCTTTGCTATTTGATGTTGAGTTTCATTTCATGCTTAATGTGCTATGTAGAGAAAGAAAGAAAATGTTAACAGTGTGCCATGATTCAGTGATTTCTGAGATAAAAATATTTTCAATTTATGATCCTGTGGATTCAAAAAGAGTGCTTAGATACTGAAAGAATGCTTTGAGAAAGGCTTTATGACCACCAAGGAAGGGCATTGTTTTCTCAGAGTGTGGGTTACCTGTCCTGTAGCAGTCATTTAAGAAAGGTGGAACCTACAGAGTCCCATGTTTCAATGCAATTATATGCCAGAGTATTAGACCATTCTATAAGCTCATCTGACTTTCCTTATCCTATGTTTTCAATTAAGAAATGAAAAGTGATTTTAAGAGACTTTTATTTGCATACTATTCTAAAGCACTTAATCACAATGTGATTAAGTGCTTTACATTCTCCTCTTACTGTTGTCTTCTAATTGAATTGTATTATTGACATGGATGATTTTCAAACTCTGTTCATGGAAACTTGGTAGGCATCAAATAAATTCTTGTTGCTTATTGTCATCATCATCCATTCATATGAGTGATTGATAAAGCTGCTAGTATTAATCATACTTGGGTTTTTTTGTGCTTGTTACTTCAAATCCTTCACACTCTACAAGTTACTATTACCCCACTGCCACATGTGAGAAAGCGGAGGGACTGAGGGATCAGTAACTTTTCCAAGGTCACAAGCTAAAATGTTCTTGTGTAAAGACATAAACCTAGATCTGAGAACATCACAACTGAGTTTCCACTATATCATCCTATTAATTTTTCTGGTGATGGATTGACAGTAGGAAAGTTTCAACTTTCTCACACACGGTGCTTTGTCATTAGCAACTTGGATCTACCCCTATGGCTTTGAGTAATGATTTCACATAGAGGAGATGCAAAGCAATTTATCATTTTGGTAGATTAAGAGTTTGCTAGTAGCAGATGGCCCTAAGAGGTAGGAATGTGGATTTTAGGAAGCAATTCAAAATAAACCCCAACTTGACCAATTACATACCCCCCCCTTACTTGGAAATGTGTAGAGATTAAAATTTGGTTTTCTCTTTGAAGTTTATAATTGTAAATTCCCCTCCTGTTAACTTATATCATGTTGCTTAACCTTTTTTTAAAAAAAGAACTGTGTATAATGTAGTTTTGACTAAAATATTTTATACTAAATTGTTGGGGCTTATTTGTATGCTGTCAAAAATTGTACTTTAAAGTTAAAAGACATTTTTTGTAAACTGGACTTACTTACAAAATAATTTACTTATATATGAGCACTTATATATTGTTCCCATTCTAAACTCTTTCCAAGTGTTGGATCACACCGTCTTCATAACTATCTTATAAGGTACTTTTTAATTCTTATTTATGAGGAAACTGAGGAGCAGAGGGAACATATATTGATTGACTAAATCTAGAAACAAAGAGATTTGATTTGAATAATGATCTCATTTTAACAAAATAAATTTTTTTGTTGTTTGTTTTAAATTTTTTTTAAATTTATTTTTAAATGTATTGGGGTGACAATTGTTAGTAAAATTACATAGATTTCAGGTGTATAATTCTGTATTAGATCATCTATAAATCCCATTGTGTGTTCACCACCCAGAGTCTGTTCTCCTTCCATCACCATATATTTGATCACAAAATAAAATTTAACCTGGAAGAGATACACACAAGGTCCTGCACTTGGGCCTAAAATAACTGCAAAGTATAGGATGGGGAAAATGTGGTGTAGCAACAGACCACAGATATAAGATATATAGAGCTTTTGTTCAAAAAACTTTAGACAAGTCAATAGAATATTGAGATTGCTCGCCAAAATAGTGTGAATTTAGTCTGCATTGATGGATGCAAAGAATCTTATAAGAGGAAGGCAAGAGTCCAGCTCCCTTCTGCTTCTTGATCATTCCAGTCTTAGAATGGTTCTGGTTCTAATACCATACATTTAAAAATTTGTAAATAAACTCAATGTATTCAAAAGAAAGCAATTATGCTGACAAGGTTCTAAAACCATTTTAGATGAAAAATAGGCAAATGAGCTGGCAGTATTTACCACTGAGAAGAAAAAAGTCTCAGGCATAACTGGAAACCTATGCTCCAATATCTGAGGAACTGCCACAAACAGAAACAAACAAGAAGAACTACATTTGTTTAGTATAAACCAAATAGTGAAACTGGTAACAGCGAGTTAGACAAAGCTACAGAGAGAATTCAACTCTTAACCAGCAAAATTTTTCTAGTAGTTGGAGCTGTACAAATATAAAGTGAACTGCTTTTGTGAAGAATGAATTCCATATTTCTGGATGTCATTCATCAGGGCCATGACAGAGGGGATTCAAGAACTGGACATTTAGATAGATCTTTGAGGTGCCTTCTAGTCTTGTGCTTTCATTATTCTTGATGCTTTCCTTTTGGACAGAAAAGCATGGGCACCTGGCGTGTGGCTCTGCTGTCTGATCTGAACAAGCAGCAGCCTGTTCAGGGACTTTGGAGAAAGGCTGCCCAAGCTACAGGGTTTTAGCATAAGTATCAAAACCTGAGGTAAAACAAACAAACAAAACAAAACAAAACAAAACAAAACAAAACAAAACTCTGAAGTACAAATAAGGCTGAATCCTCCTTTCTCACTCACATGCCTACCTTTTCTCACAATTCCCCCATTGTGCTAAATATCATCTTTATGACATCATGGCCACAAGTATCATAAGTTTCTTATCTCATTTCTAAATGCATCGCTCCTAATTGGTTTGTCCAGATGTTTCACTCAAAATGACTTTAAGATTATTTTACTCAGGCAGGTGCAGACACAGCCTCACAGCTTTCTTGATATTCAAAGCCCCGTTCTTACATTAAGCTCCCTGCCTCAAAAGGAAAATAAAGATGGCTTGAGGGCACCTATTTATCCAAAACAAAAGGATCCCTTAGATAGAGACTCTCATGGATTTAACAGGATTTTGTTTCCTTACTATATCAGTAAAAAGTATTAATGGGTAAATCATTCTTTCTAATGCAGCACAAGATGTGGTCTCTGTCACACTAAATAATCGGATATAAGAAACATTGTACTGTTTCTAGGCAAGAAAACGTAATACCTTTCTGTCTCAAGGCTTGAGAATACACACAGAATCTAAGCCTGTAATTATAGCATTGTGTTTCAGAATCTGCTCAGCAAGGCAAAGAACCTAGTCCCTGCTCTAAGGCATATGAGGTTTTTGCCAGCGTGCTGTCAAAATTCCAAAATATCTTTCCACCGTACTATAGCTGTTTATACTATGCCAGTCTCCCTATTTTTCTTTTTAAATATTTTCCCAACAAGAGGAATGTGTTAGGCTAGACTTCTTTCCAGATGGCAAAGGTATTCTTAGCAGACACAGACACATTGGAGACATGAAGACCACCTTTCTGAATTCAGATTGATTCTGTTCATCTCATAGGAAAGAGAGGCAATAATAAGTTTCACTGACCAGGCGACCACTCATTCATCCTGAATCAAAATCAGTCCTGTTTGAATTGTACCTCTGTGCTGCTTGCCTCTGATGCCTGGCTTAAGAGCCTTAAATGTGGGTTTTCCAGTACATAAATATCCAGTTTTGGCAAAGTTTGTAATATTCTCCACGTATCATTTGCTTTTTAATATTATTTACTTCATTAGAGAAAATGTTATACACTTAACATTGGTTAAATTGCCTTCTTAATGATATCATGGTTTACGTTTTATAATAAAAGGAGAAAAATTATGGAATCATAAGACCTGAGTTGTCTGTTTCTAGGAGACATCACTCTTAAACATACCTTATTATCAAAAAATGTCCTGACTTAATTTTACAGCATTGGGTGACCTTACAGCCCTACACTCCAAAGTCACTGTAATTGTCATTGTCATCTTAAAGTCTTGCTTCAATATTCCGTGCTATAATATAATTTAATGTCCTGTCCTCGGAGTGGCCTTTACTTGGAAATTGTGCCAAGAATACCACCATTCTGGGTGCTAAAGTTTGATTAAATATAGCCCCAAAGAGTGTCTTTCAAAGGATACATCTCATCCAGCTTCCATTTATAAAACACAAAGTAGCATATGTTTTCAAATGAAAATAAATCATCTTCAGACTTAGACTTAAAAATGACAGGTAATTTGATCTTAAATTCTTATCAAGGAGAGGGATGCTTCCTAGAAGGAATCCTGTGGTTTATCCACGTCATGTGTCTCCTGGGCACCCAGAGGCACTAGTGGTTCAGTAGGAGAGGATCCCAAACACCTGACTAACATAAATAACTGGTGCTCAGGACTCTTCTGAAACTTCAGCCCTGAGGCCTTCAATCAAAGGCTCATTTCTATCCAGTCTATGAGCTAAGCAGAGAATATAATAGTAGACCAGCTGGAGGATTGATCTTACAATAACATCTGCTGTGCTCAAGGTGTTGCCTGGACAACCTTTTGTCCAGAGAACACTAGCCTTTCCCCTCAAGTCTTCTAGTGTACTTGTCTGTCTAGTGTACATGGCTGGCTTCCGTCCAAGTGTCTTGGCTTCTGCTGCAGAATTGGACGGATCCTGATACCCTGCCAAAACTTAACTGTCTCTCAGGGAACTTTGTTCAGATATACTCCTAGCTGTTGCTGAGACAATTTAGAATTGGGATGCCACACCTCTTCATTTAGACTAAATGTTGCTTTGAAACAACTCTTACTATGTCTCAACAATTACAGCACGTGCTCTGAGGAACTAATGATAGTCAGGATCAAGCTCGTTAACCATATTCCTATGACCTAGAGATTTGGAAGGCTGCTGGCTCTCCCCATCTGGAGTCAAAATTCCAGTTGAGTTTGATTCCCAACTCTGGTTGCTCATTCCCTATTTCTTTCCATTCCCCTGATCAGCTATGAAGATTCCAATATCCTTTTCAGTGTAGGTTATATATGTTATAACATGCTGACCAACATGAATCAAAAGAAAAAAGATAGATGTAAGGCTGAGAGGTACATCTATTCAAGCCAACCATATATTTCTTCTGTTTCTTCTACCTGCATATCCCGTGAGATCCTTGGCAACTAACAAAATGTTCAGACATAGAGGCCAAGATGATTTAAGACGCTATTTTGTCCTGAATTTGAGAAGAACTGAATATGGCCACTACTTTAATACACACTTGAACTTTGGGTGGATCAGCTAATAAAAGCCCTTAAAATCATTACTAAGATAACGTGATATTGTTCCTCACTGTGTAATGCTCCCACGACACTATAGGGCAAGGTTAAATTACTTTTTGAATTATTCATCATTCTGTACTCACTGGTTCACTCATCTTTCCCAATACCTGGATTAAATCAAGAGTTTATTGTATGTGGAAAAACTTCTAGAAAAGGATAAGGTCATAAATTATAGTTTTTGAAAAACTTCCTTCAAGACACTTAATAGTAAAAAAAGAATGTTCTGTGTAGAAATATTTCATTAAATTTTATGTGAGGCAGGAGAGTGAATCATAAAATTGCTACAAAACGTTTCTAGGATCCTATGAAAAGATACAGCTACTGTTTATGTGCCAATGATTAGGAATTATGGTTTCATGCGATAATATTCTGGCTTAGCCTATTTATAAATCAGGACCATCAGAGATGTTTTATCTCTTTCATATTTATATATAAATATGCCAACCTCCATTTTTTCATTGCATGACAAGTCATTTGAACAGTGACACATTTTAAATCCCTTTGGAGCTCAGTAGTTTGGCTCAGTGAGTCCAATTTGGATTCCATTTCTTTTGATTCTAGGGAATAGGGAAGGTGAGTGTGAAATGACTAGTTCCTGATACCAGTTGCATAGATTTATTTCAGTGATTGATTAAAAAAATCACATGGTTTAGCTAAGCACTGCAACGCTGCATCAATCTTTAAGAGAGCTCAAACTGCCATTGATTCTGCCCTGCTGTTTCATGAAGAAAATTCTGAAAGATTGAGTCCAACCGTTAACAAGTATAAGCAGAGTTAATAGTTGCTTCAGTTGCTGAGCTATGGTGGCATATGAAAAGAAGCATTTCACAATATTCTTTTTTTTTTTTTTTTAAAGCCTTTATCCTTTTTATTTGGTCAATTAATTTAAATGAAGAAAATATGGATGATTACTGCAGCCAGTAATTAAAAGGATGCTTACCTTGGCAACATGTAACCTTCAATGAGTAATTTGAGACTTATTTTACCTTACTATTTTACATGTATGAGGGGAATGTCAATTATTGTTTTCTTTGTTATTTTTAATTGCAGAAGAAGTATGTGCTGCTGTAGAAAGTTCAACATAACAAATAAGTTTATAAGGAAAAAGTGAAAATCTCCACCTGCTCCATAAAACTCTTGGGTGGAAGGTGGCTACAACTTTGTTCAGATACACAACAGTAACAGTTCAGGATTTAAAGAAAAGTGAGTGAAGAATTAAAGATTCAGGTGATGGCAGATACAAATTTCACTCTGAAAACTCAAGTATAAAAAATGGTATTTTTTGTTTTTCTATAACAGCTTAACTTATAGTAGATGCTCCCATACTATTCAAACAGTTCTTCCCCTCTGCCACACCCACCTCCTTCCTCAGAATGTGGTCCATGGTTGTGAGATTACAAAGTGCCAAGGCTTCAGGAAGAGCAGTGGTGGCATATTGTTCTTGTCCTTATCTTTCCACTGTGACATCTGAGATGACTCTCATCACATGTGGTCTTGGGTGGTGGGTTCATATAGATGCCTCCCTCCAGAGCTTCTGAAGGTCATATAACTCCCAGTATTAGGTTCATACTGTCCTTGGACTCAAAAGAAGTATTGTGTTCTTCGCTTGGGAGTATGGAAATCCTTCCACCACTCCTGTACCATCTTCAATGCCCTGATTGTGAAGTTGACTCAGGCCCAGACACACCACACAGCTACTTCTTCTCTGCAGAGGTGCCCCATCTTCATTCCTTTCAGATCTTCAAATCCGTCTGCAGTCTGTCATTGCCCTACCCTGGTCTTAACTTGGCTTTGCCCCCAGATGGCTAATGGTTAGGATTCTGAGTCTCCTTCTCTCAAACCCAATTCTATCAAAATCTTACTGCTTAGCCTCTAATTCTCCTCTTCCTTTGAGAAAGGAAGTGGTCAGAGTGTCATTTTCTAATTTCACCACATCTTCCAAATCTTTTTTCCATGTCCTGAGTTCTTTCTATTTTTTTTCTATATGCTAAACTTGTGAAATTCAAAATTGACTATTTTTTTTTCTCTTCTCTCTGCTATGTCATCCCTTTTGGGAGGCAGGAAGGAATAAGATTCAGGTGATCAGAGGAAGGGTTAAGGCATTTAAGAAAATACAGTGAGGGATAAACAACTGATAAATCAAAATAGTAATATGAATTATGAATTAATCAAATATTCCAAAAAGTATATACTCCACACCTTTGCAATATAAACAATAGATATTTTTTGTTTCTTTCTATTTTTTTTAACAAAAAATGAAACTAGGATAAATGTATAGATAGAATTCTGCAACTTATTCTATTATCCTTAAAGAGTACATTATGGACAATCTTCAGGTTGATTCTCGCAAATCAGTCCCAAATTTCAACACAGCTGACTAACATGTATGTCCATAGTTGAAGTCATTGAAGCCAAGCCAGTATAGAGCACTACACTTTTTTTTTTTAATTAAAGTTTATTAGGGTGACAATTGTTAGTAAAGTTACATAGATTTCAGGTGTACAATTCTGTAATACATCATCTATATCTCACATTGTGTGTTCACTACAGCAGTATTCTTGTACCAATTTTTATAGTCTATGTCCATTCTGATTAATCTATTTATGTAGTCAACACTAATGTGGTATTGTTGTTTATTTTTCTTAGTGTTTATTCATCATCCTACACCCTGGATGTACCTTAACTTAATAACATATATATACTCAGGTACTCAGGTTGTTTCTACTTTTCTGTTGTTGTTTTTTTTGTTGTTTTGGGTTTCTTTTTTTGTTTTTTTGTTTTTCTATTTAAACACTGCAGTGAACATCTTTGTACATATTTCTGTGTGTATCTCCAAAGTATTTCAAAGATATCCGAAAGTAGAATAATTGTGATGACATATACACACATTTAAAACCTCCCAAAATTTTTACTAATCACACACCTACTGAAAGTATAATTATGTCCTTTTATCTGCTCTGTTGCTACCCCTAAATATTACAATTTTTAAATGTTTCCCAATGTTTAGGTGACGAATGTTATCTCATTATTATTTTAATTTTTATTACTAATATTTCTAATATGACAGACTGTATTTTCTGGACACTTGTGCACTTTTTTCCAAATTTACCTCTTTCTTCAATTTGTTTAACGTTTTGTTATTATTTTATTGATGCTCTTTGTTAGTGATATTAATTTTTTGGTATTTTATATTTGTGGGGAACATTTTCTCCAAATCTATCACTTACTTATGAGTTTTGTTTCGTGTAAATATTTTCTATTTCTGAAAGGTCAGACCTATTTATCTTTTCCTTTTTAACTGTTGCACATCCTGTGTTAGTTAGAAAATCTTCCACTTTAAAATTATCTTATATTTGGCTCATAAATTTAAATCTTTAATCTTTACAGAATGTTTTTTGGACATGATGTGAAGCAGAATGCTAACATTTTTTCCCCAAGTTATTCTAAAAGTTTTTCAAATATTATACTATTTCCCAACTGATTTGAAACAATAATTAGCATATATTCTTCCAAATGAATCTATCTGTCTATTTAAGAAAAATACCAAACTGCTTATATTACTATATTTCTTACACTTTGATATGTGTTCGAGCATGTCAGAATTCATTACTTTTTTCAAATATTCTTGGCAATTCTGCAGTCTTTCCTCTTAGATTTGAACTTTAGCATCAATTTTTCAGGGTTATACTAAACTCATAGAATGAATTTGGAGAGTTTTTTGTTCTTTTTAAATGCTTGAAAGCAGCATAAATAACATGATAATTACTTGTTCCTTGAAGACTAGAATAAAACTCACCATAAAACCATTAGTGTCAACTGCATTTGGAGAGACGAAGGATGTCTATGTTTTGTTTACTTTCTTCTATGTCCTCTATGGTTATTGATCTATTTGAGTCTTTTAACTCTTTTGAGTTAAATTTATCCTTTATATTTTTGAACAATATTCCCCATTTAGGTCATAGTCTCAAATGCATTGATAAAGGATTGCTTATGCTTTCCTTTCATTATCAGTTAATCTATTTATTTGATTATCTTATTTTTATTTCTAGTATCATTTGTATTTTCTCTCTTCTTTATTACTCAGGCATGCAAGTTTGTCACTTTTATTAGAGGTTTCAAAGAAGCAGTTTTTGTCCTAATTTATAATGTGTAAGTTTTGTAAGTTTTGATTTATTCACTTCTGCTTTTGTTTTTATTACCATTCTTATAGTTTATTTTTTGGCTTAAACAATAGTTTCTTAAATTGAACACTTAGAGTATTTTTAGGCTTTTTTTTATTGTAATAAACATATTTACTAGATTAAAATGAAGATTCATATTTAATAAAATATACAAGGTGAAAGAGAAACTATCATTTAGGTGAAAGTGTTTGCAGTCTATACAACAACAACAAAAATAATAAATATCCAAAGTATCTAAAGACTTCATTAGGATAAGAAAAATAATATGATTTAAAATGATGAAAGTATATAAAGAGGAAACACAAAGAAATAATAGGCACAAGAAAACTGGTTCAATATAGCACAGTAAATAGGAAAATGCAAATTCAGACAGTTAAATAGTGTGCCAATTAAACTGGTAAAAATAGGAATGTCTTGACATTAAAGACTTGAAGAAATGGGAACTGCTTGTGGTAGTATAAATTGTTGCAACTACTTTAGAGAACAATTTCACAATATCTAGTAAAGTTAAAAATGGTGCACTCCATGATCCTGTAATTACACTTTTAGGCATAGATTTACTTCTTGCGTATAATACATTTCTAAATAATGCCACTTCTTATGTATAAATCCACTTTTAGGTATAGACAAACTCTTTCACAAGTAAATGAAGATCTCAGTACAATGATCTTCTCAGTGTTGTCTCTAGTCAAAAACAACTGAAAACTACCTGTATGATTTATAGTAGGGAAATGGAGTAAATAAACCATTGGAATATTACATAGCAGTTAAAATGAGTAACTGTGATCTCTATATGCATTTACCAGTACGGCTTGATCCTGAAAATATATGGTTCAGTATAAGAGCAATTTGAATTTTATTATACACCATATAGGTGTATAAAAATAAACTTATACTACGTGGTTTTTAAATCCTATAAATAACTATTAAGAATAAAAAGTAAGTACATGAAACACATCAAATTTGTGATAGAGGGTGATGGAAATAGAGGAAAAATTCAACTCTATCTGAAATCATTTATTTATCACAAAAAGATCTAAAGTAAATATCACAAAGTATCAACATTAGTCCAAATATCAGTATATTTTAACTTAGATATATTTATTTAAGTAAAATATAGTTGACATACAATATTTTATTAGTTTCAGGTATATAGTATAGTGATTTGACACTTATATACCTTATGATGTGATCACCATAAGTCTAGCAACCATCCGTCACCAAACAGAGTTATTATGTTATTGACTATATTCCCTGTGCTGTATACATCTTCATGGCTTATTTATTTTATAACTGGAAGTTTGTACTCCTTATTCCTCTTCATCTTTTTCACCCATACCCTACCCCTTCCCCCTCTGGCAACCATCAGTTTGTTCTCTATCTATGAGTATATTTCTGTGTTGTTTTATTTGTTCTTTTTTTAAGATTCCACATATAAGTGAAATTATATGGCATTTGTCTTTCTCTTTCTGACTTATTTCACTTAGCATAATACCCTTTAGGTTTATCCATGTTGTCACAAATTGAAATAATTCATTTTTAAAAAATTATTGCTGAGTAATTCAGTTTCTCCTTGTACTTCTGTCAGGTTGTACTGTATTTACGTTGATCTTAAGTTATTCAGTGCATGTGAGTTTATAGCTGCAGGAAGTACTTGATACTGGGGTAACACTGGTTAATAACATTATATAAATTTCAGGTAAAACTTTATAATACATCTCTATACTCCATTGTGTAATCACCACTCAAAGTCTAGTCTCCTTCCTTTATCATATATTTGACCCTCTTTACCCTCTTCTCCCTTCCTCCAGCCCTGTTCCCATCTGGTGATCAAAATCCCATTATCTATATCTATGAGTTTGTTTGTTTCATTTGTTAATTTGTTGCTTTTTGTTCTATATTCCACATATGAGTGAAATCATATGATTCTTGTCCTTTTCTGACTTACTTCACTTAGCATGATAGTCTCAATATCCATCCATGTTCATGAAAATAGCAGTATTTCATTTTTTTATGACTGAGTAGTATTATATTGTATATAATATAATCCTATAAATTAATATATATATATATTATATATAAAACATATCTTTATCCAATCATTCATTGAAGGATACTTAGGTTGTTTCCATGTCTAGGCTATTGTGGAAAATGCAGCAATGCACATAGGGATACATATATCTTTACAAATGAGTGTCTTCAAATATTTCAGGTAGCTACCCAGAAGTGGGATTGCTGGGCCATATGAAAGCTCCAGTCTAAATGTTTTGAAGTACCTCCATATGGTTTCTATACTGGCTGCCCCAATTTATATTCCCACCAACAGTGTGCAAGGGTTTCCTTTTCTCTACATTCTCTTCTTAAAAATATTTTTTTTCCTTAATTTCCATTCCATACAACTTTCATATTTCTTTCCTTAATTTCAATGGTGGCATTTGTTGGATATGTTTCTTCCCATTTTTCTCTTTCAACACATCCCATGTTTTGCCATACTATTTTTTCCAAACTCTCAAAGTCAATTCCATATAAAATTCCCAAAAGGGAGTGATGTTAATCTGCCAAAGTTGCTTATCTCACACTCTCTCCACCATTTTCCTCACTATGAAATCTCACGTCAATTGGTATGTATTTAACACAAAATGTAAAGTATCCATATTTTGCTTATGGCAGAAGATGGAGGGAGGCAGTGGAGAGTGGAGTAGGTAAATCAACAAATGTATACAATGGAACCCTTCATTTTAAGGGCCATATCTCCTAGAGAAACAGAAAGAATAAATAAATGCCAATAATAGGGAATTCATAATTTGTATAATATTTGAAGAAGGAAGAAATGCTTACTGGAATATTTGGAACAAACTTCATGGATCTTTGCAATTAGTGAATGAAAGGAAGACTATTTTAGTGTTTTATGGTGAAATAGCATAAACAAAAAAATTAATTTAACCATTCATTCAATTCAACAAACATTGACCAGGCAACTACTTTTTCCAAGAATTGAGATAGGTATTGGGAAGACAATAGTATAGAGAAATATTCTATAAAAATGAAGCTTAGAGTCTATCAGGAGATTATATCACCCGAGTAGGTCTAAGTTAAGTTCTGTACTCAAGAAGTAAAGTGTTGAATCATCAACAGAATGGAAAATCCAGAGGGTAAAGGGGGTCAAATATATGGTAATAAAGAACTGACTCTGGGTGGTGAACACATAATATGATATATACATGATGTATTACAGAACTGTACTCTTGAAACCTATATAATTTTACTAACCATCGTCACCCTAATAAATTTAATTAAAAGAA
Source organism: Rhinolophus sinicus (assembly GCF_036562045.2). Taxonomy (NCBI): domain Eukaryota; kingdom Metazoa; phylum Chordata; class Mammalia; order Chiroptera; family Rhinolophidae; genus Rhinolophus; species Rhinolophus sinicus. The sequence goes on along the minus strand of NC_133751.1, from coordinate 142,478,107 downwards.
AAAGAAAAAGAAAGAACAGAAAATCCAGTTAGGGAGTCTGGGAAAGGATTCCCCGAAGTATGAATATTAAACTGAGGTCAAAAGAAAGAGTGAGTAATAACCATGCAAGAGTATGGAAGGGAGTTTATTAGGCAGAAGGAAGAATGTGTGCAAAGGACCAACGGCAGAGGAAACTTGGCTTGTTCCACCTCTCTTTGAAGCTAGAGTAAAAAAAGAAAGCAGTCACATAGCATGAGAAGCAGTGAGAGATATACAAGAGCCAGTTGAGGTAGGTATTTTAGGTCAAGTTCATTTTTGATTGTTGTCTTTAAACTGATAGAAACCCACTATTTAAATATGGTAAGGATTTGAAGGTGGAACGAAGGTGATTGACTTGATCAATATTTGAATTTTAGGAGGATTTCTGAAGCTGGAGGGACTCTCTGGCTCTCGCTCTGTGGAGAATGGGTTGGAGCCATAGGGGAAGGGGCTTACTGCAGGAGTACAAGTCGCAAGTGAGAGTTTATAGGCATTTTGTCTAGAATGGTAGCCATTAAAATGGAAAGAACTATTTGTTGAACAATGTTTAGGAGGCAAAATCTATAGGGCTTTAAGATGGATTAGATACAGGATGAGAGCAGAGATGGATGTGTCGAGGAATGCCTCCAGGGTTTCTGGCCTCTTCAACAGAATGGGGAGGGTCTAGAACAAGGCGAAGATCATAAGGTTTGCTCTGGACATGGTCACAGTAACTGGGAATGGAATATATACGCAGGTGATGACACAGGTACCAACGTGGGAGCAGCTGGAAATGCCTAATAGAGATTGGTGCAATAAAAATAAAAATAAATAAATGGGTTGGGAGGAGTTAGAATAAAGGCAACTAAAATTCAGTGATATTTAGAATCATACAAGGTGAGGTTGTGTATGACCATTTACTCGGTGATTTTTTTAAAATACATGGTTATCTCTCAGGGTCTTGGTTTTCTCATTTTAACAGTGTGATATTGTGTCCACTCATAGGATTCTTGTGAGGGTTAAATAAGAAAGTTGTACAAATTGTCTCCACACAAAGCACAGGTGAGTTGTCTATTCAACTTGATGATACACCCAAATACATGGAACTCAGGAGGCATGAAAATTTCCAGGCTGTGGTCAATTGGTTTATGCTAAGGAAACAGATGACTGCTTGGCTCTCCTATGTCAAAATACCTAACCCAACACAGGACAATAAGGACTGAACATATGGACTCTATCTGGGTTCTGGGTTCTCAGAAAATTGGGAGCTCTGATACCAGATTTGCTTTCAGTTCTCCAGTTCCCATAGTCCCAAATACTTCCTATTTGATACCACATAGTCCTTTATGTTCACTTATATTACCTGCCCAGACCCTGCGTTCATCCAAGTGGGTAACTCAGACATTTCTCTCACTAACACCAATAATTAAGAATCTGGGCTTTTTAGTAATACCACCTGGTTTCAAATCCTGGTTCTGAGCTTGTTATCTGATGATGGGCAAGTTACTTAATCTCTCTAAACTTTAGCTTTTTCTTCTGTAAAATAAGGATAATACTTAATTTAAGTATCATGCGGATTAGAAACCATATATATATGCCCATAGGACTTTACACAGCAACAGATTTGTGTTCATGGCTAGGTACTGAGGAAGTGGGTGGGTGCTTTTCTTAGGTGTTCTTCTGAAGGTTTCAATACATACAAATGGACATCTTCAGGGGTCCAACTCTTCTCAGAAAGCTTCTCCAAGTAAACACCACTCACTTCCTTGAGCTTCCCTTAACCAGGGTTTCTCAACACTCAGCCACACATTATCTGCACTTCTAGACCTCAGTACTTCCAACTCATGTTTTCTGGGTTTTTGTTTTTGTTTTTCCTGGAGCATGGCTCAAACCTAGGCTCTGTAAAAGCCTGGACAGGACCCGCTTTAGCAACTCTAGAGAAGGGGCCACCACTTTGATGCAGTTTCCATATTCCTGAGAAGATACTAGTACTTACCAGCCACTATTCTAGCTCATTCATTTTAAGTGTTTTACTCCTACAGTTGTGTTTGAGTTTAAATTTTGTCGCTTGTTTTTTAATCCTTATAAGTTATCATACTATAAATAAGTTCATTAGAATTTAAAAAAAAAATGTTTTTAAGGAAGAACTGCATGTGAGAAAAAAAATTTCAACCTACAACAACAAAAAGAAACAGAAAATATTTCTTCCTCATCCAACCCTTCATTTCTCTTCCCAATATAATCTTTTCAGCTTTAGTTTATATTCTTCCAAAAAGAAAAGAAAATTAGGTTTACTAAAATATACATGTATGTGAATTTTTAATAACAAATGAAATCATACTATACATCTCTTTCTATAAAAATTTACATGTAAATATATGCATGAGAATATCTTAACGGCTTCAGTGCATTCTATTGTATGAGCTATTATGCATACATGATTATATAATAAATCTTCTATTATTGAACATTACAAATGTTCAGTGTGTTACAGTGTGTACACACACACACACACATTCATGTATCTTGGCATACTTTTCATTCAAGACATGTTGAAGATCAGAACTGAGTCAGTGACAGTGGAGACAGCAAGATGAAGGGTCCATGAAAGTGAACATATGGGAGAATAATAAAGTCTAAGGCAACTCCCACATTTCTTTTTTGGAGAAATCGTTCTGTGGGATAACATTCATTGAACTAAGGAATGCCAGAGGAAAAAGTGGTTTTCATAGGAGAAATGACAGCCTCAGTTTTTTACAGGTTAAGTTTCAGTTGTCCACGGAGCATCCAAGTTGCGCTTTCCAGTAAGTAATTAGATATAATTGCCTGAAATTTAAGAAAGAGTCTCTGCTGCCAAGTTTGTTCTGCAGCAGACTGTGAAAACGGACAGTGTCAGTAATTAGTAGCCTGGCCTAGGAATTACTTAAGATTCGTTTCTGGAATCATTTAGAATGGAAGAATACAGTTCTATTATGGATTGAATGCTAGTACTTAGAAGACAGAAGGAGACTAATTTCACTTTGAAATGATTTACTGAAATAGTCATGCATTTCACTTATTAAGGATAAATTCATATCCTTTGGTACTTATACAGTTTTTAATTTTTAAATTATAAAAAGTTCATACTTTTACTTCTTCAACTGGGTCAGAAAAACATATACTAATTTTAGGAAAATGAGCATATTTTTATGCCATATGTTTTGTTTGGTCCATAGCACTAGTTGGAGGGGGAGTCTAAGCCGGCAAAAAGGACAGCAAATGAGAAAACTGCATAGAAAAAAGTTATAAAACTCTCATGAAAATATGTCAGCCACTGTTTGTGACAGAAGCTTTACAAGAGATGCTGGCTTTTTAGGAGGTTGTCCCTCAGGTGTTTTCTGACTCTAAGTCTGATTCTCATGGATATGAAGAACAATCCAAGTTCTTCTTCTTTTTTTCTTTTTTCCCTTCAGTCAGGAAGCCAAGACCTATTCCAAAGCCATGTCATGAGGGCAAAGGAATCCTCCCCTTAGTCCCAGAAATCCCCCATCCAGGGGGCTTCATGGGTCTGTCACTCAAAACCAAGTCACAAGTGCCTTGCAACTATCCAGTCTCCTGAGGCCAGAACTCTAATTAGTAAGAAGGGAAAGCAACAGTCTTTCTGATACTACCTGGGGACATTCTTTCCCATTTCTTGCACTGAAAATTTATAGTATAGAAAATAAAAATGTCTCCCAAACTCAGTTTTAGCTCAGCACAAAAATATGTAGTACATTTGAATTACTGTGAAATGCTGGTAGGGATGGAGCACATCAGGACACATAATGGGGAGGACCTGATGCTTAACCTTCTCCCCCTCCTAGAAGTCGGGCAAATTTCTCTTACTATAAAGGAACAGAGGTAGCTGAGTGACGTTTATTAGGTTGGTGCAAAAGTAATTGTGGTTTAAAAGGTTAGAAACAATTGCAAAAACTGTAATCATTTTTGCACCAACCTAAGTAGTCTCCAGCCCAACATCATGCACTTGAGGAGAGCAATAAATATTACTTGATGATAATTGTGATGAAGACACTGATAAATTGGCACCTTCTTGCCAAGCTTGAGAAGAAAAGGCTTGTACACATTTATAAATTCTAATAGGTAATTAAGTAAGTGGGGTTTTGTGACAATGGATGGTATCACATACAGGTTGGAAGAGGTGACGGAGGTCAAGCTGTTGCTAATTCAAGTATTAGGTGAAAAAGAATCTTATTTGTTTAGATGAAAATGTGGAAGGAAAATAAAGAAGCACAGAATTTGTTAATGAATTTCAATAACTTTAGGTCAAAATATATTTTCTGAGGTTATCCATTAGATTATTTTTGTTGTTACAATTACATTATTGGTATATTAATATTTATTTAATTACACAGTACTTTTTTTTGGTTAAATGAGGCTGAAAATATATAGCAATTGAGAAGAAAGCACATCTCCCAGGGATGTTTGATAAATATTGAAGAATAATAATGAACTGTGTACAATAAATGCTCTGTATTTATGGTCAAAATCTATAGAAAATTCTCTCTGTGGGACCCTGGACAGGTCTTAATTAAAATCTTGCATCATGTTTCTTTGCAGCCCTCACTTGAAATATGCCAGAGAAAACTCAAGGTCCTGAGGAAAGAAATCAAAATGAAGTATATATTCAGAGAAGTTTCCAGTAGATGCCCTTCAATTTCTCCTAGTCAGTTGTGACTGGCTACCATTACATGAGAGAGAGACATATCAATGGCCTGTGTGCTACTATATTACAAGGTCAGCATCACTTGTAATGTGCTTGGAAGACTGAGCTGATATACATTCACCAGAATATAATAGACACCTAGAATAAGAACAATTTAAAGTGTGCACACAAAAACAAACAAACACACACACACAAAAACAAACAAACCAGCAACTTCTTAAATCTAGGGGTATAGAACTCAGTTATCTGTGGGAATCAGAACTCACCTAATACACCATCTAAAAAAACACAGCACATATCTTAGAGAAGCAATCAGTGACAAAATCAGTGTCTGAGTTTGTGATTTCTCTGAGTCTGTTAGTAGTAAATTTTATCGTGGATTATTTTGGTTCTATTATTTTTTGAAAACCCCAACTGGTAGATAGATATTTGTAACAAAAAAAAAAGTGAGTAAGGAGAAGGGGAACATGAAAGAAATAAAAAAATAAATGCTATAATTTATAATCTGATAGAAGTTTAACTTGCTGTTTTGATCTTTTAATGCATATGAATTATGAGAAAAAGAGACTTCAGTAGAAAATGAAAAACAGATTACACATTACTACCTTGTCAAGTCAGAGTAAATTGCAATGACCTTCCAACAATTATTATCTGGAAGATGAATTACTTAAAGACTCATTCTAACCCCTGAATGAATAAGCTTTGTTAAGTAAAACACCCTTGTAGTTATCAAACTCTATTCAAGAAACCTGAAGCCATTCTAGGTCTTTAATCCAGAAAGATTTCATATAGAAAACTGTTTTACAGATGATGCAATTGTTGAGGAACAAACAGAGGAGAACAACCGCAGGGCAACAGCAGGAAGCCATTACTATCTCAAGGGCAGGAGGGATGACGATATGTAGTGTTATCCATCTGGTGGGAACCAGAGCCACAGTGGAAATGTCTTTGTCAGAACTGGGACCTCAGGGTGAAGGGCTTCCTGGAGGGAACTGGAATGATGGAGAAGCAGTCACTGATAGAGACACCATTGGGAGCAGAAGGAAAGGGGCAAAACAAGCCAGACTTCTCCTTTGCCCTCTAATCTTTGTCCAGCATCTGCCAATGCAAGTCTGCTTGGGCTGCTATAACAAAATACCACAGACTAGGTGGCTTAAAAACAGAAATTTATTTTCTCACAGTTCTGGAAGCTAGAAGTCCAAGATCAAGGTTTCTGGGAGAGATGCTCTTCCTGAATGACTACCTTCTTGCTATGTTCTCACATGGCCTTTCCTCAGGGCATGGAGAGGAAGAAAGAGAGAGGGAGAAAGAGAAGAAGCTTCCTGTCTTCTGCTGCTATAAGGACACTAATCCTATCCAATTAGGGTCCTACCCTGATAATCTAATTTAACCTTGATCACTTTCTTAGAGGGCCCATCTCCAAACACAGCCACATTGGGGGTTACGACTTCAACATATGAATGGCGGGGAGGAGGACAAACATTCGGCTCATAACACTGCTTCTGGCTGAAATTACTGAGATGTCATTGGGCAAGGGATCTTGGGAAATGTTCTGAGATACAAAACAGGAGGGGAGGTGGAATATCTGAGGGTGTTAACCTATACAGTGTTTCTTGGTATTACTTTAATCTGATTTTTTATAAAACCTGCAGAAAAACAAATAGAAGAGTTGAGTGGATTTAATATAACTTGCTGAAATATGTGTTTCTTAATTACTCTAATGGCAGATAAATATATGCGAACAGATTTGATAGTTGTGACCAGATTCTTAGCTATAGAAGATGGCTATTTTATCACAAAAATACCTCTCTCTAAACCTGAAGTTTTATGATTACTGAAGCTGTGTAGAAATTTTGTTTCTGGACAACAAAGATTTGGCTACCAGCTAAAAAAATAAATACATACATACATACATACATACATACATACATACATAAACTGTTAGATAAATAAAATGAAAATAGGATTCTATTCTAATAACCTGGAAAACACATAAAAGTAGATTGGCTTCAATATCTCCTTATTAGTCCCCCATCCTACTCACTCATATGGTTGCAGATGCTGTTGACAAATATAGAAAGGGAATGCTTTTCACTTAAATAGGATCAAAAAACAAAGTCTGTCATCATTTGCACAAAGGGTAGTAAGCTTTTCATTCCAATCAGTACCCTAAATCTGGGAAGTCACACACAATCCAAATATGAATGCACAAACCTCATTTCCAGTTAATATGCTGGCTTCGCAAACCTTCATATGAGAAGCTACGATTACTGTATAGATCAATCAAGACACTTTTAAGTTAAGCTCAAGAGATAGTCTTTTAGGTAACAAAGGAAGAAATGCATACGGCTAATTAAAATCAACAAAAATCCATATGAAGAGTTCAATGGCCTTTTAAATGGGGTTTCCTAGAACACACTGCCTTCCCATTTAACTTTTATCTCAATGAATGATCCAAGACCTGGAAAGATATATCAAGAGCCTTATAAACTTCATATATTTTGATCCATTGATCTCATTTCTGGGAATCAAGGAAATGAAATGTCTGGAAAAGCTTTACACATTAAGGTGTTCATTAAGTCATTATGTATAATGTCATAAATTAGAAACAATATAATATTTTTGACAGTAAGATGATGTGAAAGGGGCCCCTGGACCCAACTCCAATGTGTACATGGAGACTTTCCCACACCAACAAGCAATTCTTGGACATGAGAGTGTCTTAGAATCCAACTCAATGCTGGCACTATCTACCCAGAAGTAGAACCAGATTCCCCAGGTAAAGGGCTCAATCCCACAAGACCACCTTCCACTTCAGATGCCAATCACAAATCCAGGTTGTTACCTCTGCTTCTGACGGGCTATAAATCAGAGGTTCTCACAACTCCCTTCTTAGGTTTGATTACTTTGCTAGAACAGCTCACAGAACTCAGGAACATGTGTTTACTCACTCGATTACTGATTTATTATAAAAGGACATAACTCACGAACAGCCAGACAGAAGAGATGCATAGGGCAGGGCATGGGGAAAGGGCACAGAGCTTCCTTGCCCTCTCCAGGTGTGCTCCTCTCCCTGCATATCTGGCAGTTCACCAACCCAGAAGCTCTCTGACAAAGGTCTACAGTTGTCTTTTTGGGATTTTATGGAGGCTTCATTATATAGTCATGACTGACTAAGTCATTGGCCATCGGCAACTGATAAACCTCCAGCTCCTTCTTCCCTCCTGGGTGGTCAGGGAATAGGACAGAAAGTGTCAACAGTCTAATCACATGGTTAACTCCATTGGCAACCAGCCCTCATTCTTACCTATAGTCCAAAAATCACTTCATTACCATAACAAGAGACACCTTTCTTGCTCTCATCACTTAGGAAATTCCAAAAGTTTTAAGACCTCTGTGTCAGAAACAGATGAAGACCGAATACATATTTATTAGAATTCACAATGTCACAGACTGCTTAATAAAAACCATGATACAGAGTTATAATGGACTGCTATGTAACCAGTAAAAACTATGATTATAGAGTTTACAATATGGTTAATCACAAGTATAGGGTATTATCAAAGCAACGTTATATGAAAAAACTGGGTGAAAATGCAGCAAATATTAATAGTGATTGTCTGAGTTTTAGAATTATGGATGTCTTTTCCCCATTTCTACTTTCCTCTTATTAAAAAACAAAATTCAGCTGAGTACATTTGAAGATCCAATTGGCTTTATTAAGCAATTCATGAAGCAGGCAGCATTCCATCTAGCAACTAGAAGGGGCCTCAGACAATGTACAAAATGGATGGTTTTTATAAGGAGAAGGATGCGGCATGGATCTATTAACAAAAGGAAAGAAAGTCTTATTTTTTAGACCAGGACATCTTCCTTTAGGGAGAAATGTGAAAGAAAAGCGGACTATATGGCAGGCCTGACAAGATCAGTGATCAAAAGTAACCACACAGGGTGGTCTGATCACACATTTCAAACTGGGCAGGTCATGGTGGGCAGGCATGTCCAAGGCTTGTAGCTTTCTTAGTTAAAAAGGTTAATCTTAGCCTTAAGTGAACCCTGCCAATTGTTCTTGTGCATCTAGGATAACATACCTGTGAAATGCCAGAGTAATCTTCTTTTCCAGACCCCTCAGAGGTGGAGGCATAACCACCCTCACGGGAGCATATGCACTCAAACTCCTCATAATTATCTTGTTGCCCTCCTACCATCTCCACTTACTGTAATTACTAAATGTTAACTATCCTGTAACTACCAGTGTAAAAGAACTATGTATCTCTCCATTTTACTTTTAATAAATTCTAGAGATTTCTCCACTTTGCTTTCTCTGGCCTCCTTAATCTACCACCAATGTATTTCATGTATCCTTTTTCATGTTTTCTCCTTCGATTCTAAATGCATAAAATGAACGGCGAAACTGTCATTCTCTGGAGCATTTTCTCAATACCCCGAGATCATGCTTCCAAGCATGTCCTCAGTTTGGCTCAAATATACTCTTATAAAACTTTTCTAGGTTTGTACATTCTTGCAGCCACAGAAGGGAATGGCAAAGGTTTTTATCATGCAGATTGTGTTTTCTTTCTGGGGCAAGGGATGGAGAGAGCTCACACGACAGATTTCCTTACTGATGCTTGACCAGAAAATTCTGGACTGATTGATGAAGATTACATTTCCAGGAGAGGATAAAACTGCAGTCAGATCAAGTATTAAATCTAGCCTTGGTATCATGGACCTTTAGCAGGAGTGACACCATTTTAGGCCTGTGACTTCCTGTTTAACAATCTATAGTACATATTTTCTACATTGATCATCTAATTAATGCTTCTTAGTGGATTGGGGGTGGGGCAGAAATAAGAAAATAGTAATTGCCTTTTATCCTATTTGGTATCTCTCCAGTCTCCTTGACTTGGCACAGCAGATTTGGAGGCCAAAACTATAAGAGCTCAGCCATCCATTTGGTCAACTACTTCTCAGTGCTATCCAATCCTCTTCAACTAAATTCACAATTATTTATTGAGAATCTGTTATATGATGAGCATCATGTTAATGCAACAGGAAATCCAAAGAGGTATGACACATCTGTTTTAAGCTTATAATTTGATTGGGGACATAAGTCATAAAGTTGAAATAAAAATTAGGGAGCAAAATCGTATTTAATCTGATACTTTGGGCCACAGACTCGAGCCATTATTGATAGCAGAAGAGATGTTTTCTATGAAAACAAAGCAATAATTTCTTTATTTTATTAATTCAGGGGAATTTTTGAATTGTTTAAAAAAGCATAAATATCAATATCTGATAAGGCCATTATTTCTGCTTTTTTCAAATGTATTTTTTAATTTAGCAATATTAAAACTCTTCTCCCTAGAGAAAAAAAGTTGTTAAAGTAAATGGAAAGTTGTTTTAAGTCTTTTTATTTTTTCAATTTAAAAAAGTTCAAGAAAAACTGTTTTATCAAACTCTGACTTACTCCTCTAGGTATCTATTTTTTTATTTTATTTTTTATTTTTTGCAAAGGATATGTTTCACTCTATAACAAGAACAGATTTATTATTAAAATTTGAAGATTTGACTTAGAAATAATGTGTAATAGGGAATATGTATTTCAGAAATAATTTATATAGAAAGAGAAAATAAAAGGAAAGTGTACATTATTCTACAAGAAAAAATTATACAGTGATAAGGGTTGCCAAAATCTAATTTGGTATGGAAAATTACCAAAGTAATTACCAAAAGTAATTGTCCACTAAATTATATAATTGTCCATTAAATTATACTTGACATTAAATCAAGAGGAAAGAGAAACACCTTAAATCATAACATTACCATTTCATGTAAAATATGGAAGAATATAGTAGATAAGAACCTCGTAAGACCATAATTTATTGTTTTTTAAATGAGGGTAGCAAGGTTGAATCGTGTTTTAAATTCTCTTCTTAACTTAATGATGAGACTTTTTTTCCCCGGCTATTTCTCTCCTCTTAGCATAAACAATGAGCCTTTTCACTCTCTCCTGAAACAAAATTTCTCTAATAATTTCAATATTCTCTTACTGATTCCCCCCATCCCAGCTCGCATCACTAAATAATATACAGAGAGTCTCCAAATTCTCAAAGTGTGTGTGTGTGTGTGTGTGTGTGTGTGTGTGTGTGTGTGTGATGTATGTTTAGCCTCAAGGGGGAAAAATAAATAAAAGATACTGCTGAAAAATAGGCCAATCATTAAATCAAGTAGGATTTTATGAAACTCTCTGATAAATACATTCTGCTTGATGTCTATTTAATAATGTTCAGAAGGAAAAATTAACCTGGGAAAGGCTATTCTCTGTCTTATTTGAAAATCATAACGGTATGATTCATCCTTGGATAAAAATAAAACCATAAAATGAAGCATTGCACGGATTGCAATAACTTACTCACCCCCTCCAACCCAAACAAAACAACACAGAATGCTGCAAAGGATTTCTGTGAGAAAATGTTGGTCCAGAGAAAAAAGTGACAGCAAGTTACCCCCAAATAGCATGGGGGTGGGGCGGAGCTCTGCCAAGCAATGGTTGAAACTGGAAACCCAGTATGCATTAAACCAAGCCACCCATCAAGTTGTAGGGTTATTGACCTTGAAGAAATGAATTTATCTCCTGGTCAAATGTTTTCTGAATAGGTACTTTCAGTTCAATAAATTTTCAGGTCCTGATTCACGTCCAGATTAATTTGTACAGCTCAAAAGTTAATTAAACCTCTTCTTCCAACAAAATCGATTCATTCCAAAATATTTGATGCTAGTGTACAACCACTGCTCAAAACCACTCCCCCCAAAAAATCCACCCGTGGTCATAGAAACTGAGAATCTTGGGAAGCCCTCAAGTTCTTCACACAGGCTGCGGAACGTTGTCCAGTAGCTTTTAGATAGGAATGCTAACAAATTTTAATGACACACAAGTGTACTATTGACCTCAGTCAAAACCCACTCTATCAGTCTCAAAGCAAGGTTGTTGATTTTATGGAAATTGAAAAATCACAAGTAAATCGTCTATGGTTTTTTCCCCTTTTATTTCCAGTTACCTTAATATTTCCCAAATCAGAAGACTTAAACAAAAAAAAAAAGAAAGAAAGAATTAATTATTTAAAGATGTTATACAAAAAGAAAAAGTCATTTGAAGCGTGAGTGTTCCTGGAAGTTTAAAATGTTCTGGCATGTTTAAAGCTTCCTAACAGCTCTTCCAGCTGCAGTGCTTGAGGGAGAAATAAATGAAGTATGCAAGTGTCACTTGATATAATGTGACTGTTGTCTGACTGTAAATCCAAGTGTCTTCAGCGATTGTTGAGAAAGCAAGTGTGTCATGCATGTAACTTGTTAGTTTTTCATAGCCATTGCATGTGGAATATATTAGATGTTTAAAAGAAATGGTGACCTCTTTAAAATATGTCCTTTATGAACAAACTGAAAAAGCAAATCTTCCACACGACTTTGGCAGAAGCAGAAAGCTAGAGAGCAACTTCCAGTCCCATGCTACTTGTCTGTTCAGTAGAGCTCTCACCTAAAGCAAAGAGCGAAGGGCTCAAAGCCCTGAAGGAGAAAGGAGGATGACTCACATGTAAAGTGTCACCTTTAATGGGCTAAAACATGGTCTCAAGAATGAAAGGACAGGGGTTTATGGGCAGGGTGAAAAAGGTGAAGGGATTAAGAAATACAAATTGGTAGTTACAAAATAGTCATGAGGATGTAAAGTATAGGGAATAGAATCAATAATATGGTAATATTGGTAACTACCTTGTTTCCCAGAAAATAAGACCTAACCGGAAAATAAGCCCTAGCATGATTTTTCAGGATGACATACCCTGAACATAAGCCCTAATGCATCTTTTGGAGCAAAAATTAATAAGACCCGGTCTTCTTTTCGGTGAAACACGGTATGGATAGTGCCAGGTGATACTTACTAGTCAGAAGGATCACTTCCTAAATTATATAAATGTCTAACCACTATGCTGTACACTTGAAACTAGTATAAAATAATATAGACTGTCAACTCTAATTGAAAAATTTTAAAAGGGAGAAAAGATTGATAATACTGTGATAGCTGGTACGGTGTCAGATGGTTGCTGGACTTATCATAGTGATCACTTCTTTAGCAAAGGGAATATAATCAATACTGTGGTAATAACTCTGTATAATGCCAGGTGGGTACTGTTGAATAACTATGATGCACCCCTGAAACTAATATAATATTGTATGTTAGCCATATTTTAATAAAAATCTTTAAAAAAAGAAACAAAGACAAAACAACTGTCATTTTCTTTCCCTTTTTTTGTACAATTGTAATTTGAATCAGGCGGAGAATACAAACAGGCAGGCTTCTGTCCCTGCCCTGTGACTAGCTACCACTTACAAGCTCAGTGTGATGACATTCATTCATTAGTTGAAAGACTGACACATGACACACCTCATGCTTATCTAACACATTAAGCCTCAAAGCCAAAATAATATTGAGCTCAGCTGAGAAAATCTAGAACAATTGCTTGAGGCCTAAGACAAGGGGGAAAAAACAGGGTACAGTAGGTTATTAACTTAAACTAGGCAATCCTAGGGTTCCTTGTTTAAGTTACAACATCAGTAAAAACTGTCAGAGTAAAACAGAATGTTTCTAATTATATAACAACTTTTAAATATGCTCCCTTTTATAATCCTAAGTGGTTTAACTTCTATATACAAATATAATAATAACTGGTGAGAATTTAGATTTAAATCAGTATATTTCATTTAAAAATTTTTGAAAGGTTGAGTAGCTCAGTCAGGGGGGACTTCATATCAAGATAATATAACTATCTTCTGGTGAGTTCTCTCTATTCAGGGTCTAAGCATTTTATTGACATATTCAAATATATGAAGCAAGCGTCATATGTGGTCAATGGATACTTAAAGACTCAAGGACTGTGAATCCTCCATAGTTATAAGCTTGTCTTGGTATCTATCTATCTATCTATCTATCTATCTATCTATCTATCTATCTATCTATCTATCTACTTACCTACCTGTCTATCTATCATCTGCATTTTAGGAGACAGAGGCCCCTAGTTTCCATGAGAATCTCAAGAGAATACAATTACCCCAAACCTTTATGAATCACATATATAAGCATCGACTGTTACAGTATTAAATGTTATTTATTTGAATGTCTAATCATGATGTTAAAACAGCAGATAGTGTTATAAAGACTATCACTAAAGACTATTTCCTTAAAGTAATAGCTATAAGTTTAGCAAACTTTCAGTATGATATTTAAATAGTTTTGCCTTATAGAAAAACACAGATTAAAATTGGCTATTCATTTTTCTCTAGGATTTGAAGTCTGTGAAAATTTTCTCAAAACTCAGTACTCCATATTGCTGTCTCTGTACATAATTACACATTTAATGGATCTAATCCGTGTCAGTCAAGGTTGAGGCAAGGTATCTCATACTATGAAAACCTAATGATTCACACAATTCTAGTGATTATAGTTCCTACTCGCAGTATTACAGGAATCTCACACAAAGCACATAAATTTCTTGTAAATGGAACATGTCCCTTCATCTATTAGTATCTCACTGTCCTAGGGAAGATACAATTTACATTGTGATGGCTTAAAAAGTAATACAAAGTGCTTGTTACCTTTTTTTATGTTTGAAATCTGGGTAGAACATTTTGACAAAAATAGATAGTTATGAGGGCAAAATGAGGTAATATATGTCAAAGCATTTGGATGAAGAAGGCAAAAGTATTTTATAAATGCAAGATGTCATTATCTTAGCACTAACATGAGATAGGAAAGTTTTAAACTTCAAAGTTACTGAAGAGTTTACTAAATATTTTATGACATCATAGACACAGACAATAGTTTAGTGGTTACCAGAAGGTACAGGGGGAAGAGGGTGTAGATGAGTATAAAAGGGATCCAATATATGGTGATGGAAGGAGAACTGACTCTGGGTGGTGAACACACATTGTGATATATAGATGATGTATTACAGAATTACGTACCTTAAATCTATGTAACTTTGCTAACAATTGTCACCCCAATAAACTTAAAAAAAAAAAGATTTCTGGGTTTCGAAAAGAAATAGGCAGCACATGAAATGAAGTAATTCCATGAAAAAGAAGGCACAAAAAAATTTCTGGTTTTCTTTAGCTAAGTACCAGCAGCAGGTAAACAAAGAAAACTGATATCATGTTTTGTCATTTTTGAAGTCTTATACTAATTTTGCTCTAGAACTTTTAACTAATGCTGCTGTTTACTTTTTGTGAGGCAGTTGACATTGTAAAGTAGCATTATCAAGGTGACATGACTATCATCTACTAAGTTAAGATAAAATTCACCATCCTCTTTTTTCTTAAATTATGATTATTTTGCATAATATTTTACATATGCCAATCACTTTTTGTCATGTTAACTTAAACCTATAAGAAATAAAAATTCTATAATGTTAATTATATTTGTCTTTTTTGTAGACCCAAAAAAATCACATTTAAAGCTCTCCAATTCACTAAGAGTTTACAGCAAGTAGCAGGACTCATGTTGTTGTGATTATATGACATGCTACCAAGTAAGGTGGGAGAATCAGGACATTCAAAAGAAACAGATACACTCAGATCTCCTATGATGAATTTTATGCCAATAAATCTCTTGCTTGCACATTTTTTTGTTTCCACAAAGAAAATATGTAGTTATCATTTAAACCCTTTGTCAAAGTAAAACCTTGGCAATACAAAAAGAAAAACAACTTTTCTATGTAGTCTTTAACTTTCATGACAATTGTGTTTTTTGAAAAACTATATCATTATTCTATTGATCGTATGAGATCATACATGTGGGCACGCTGTGCAGTAGGAGAGGGTATACTAAAATCTAAAAAGAAATGTATTTAAACTATAGTAGTTATGCTCATTAGGAAGAAGGAAATATTTAATGATTGGAAAATAATATTGCCTATTTTAATGAAACTGATCTTATTAAAATGCAGGCAATATTCTCTCATAGAAAAGGAGATGCATGTTACTTTTCTTCTTATAAAGTAGAGTCAACTCACAAACGCCCATTTGATTACCAACCCCACTTCATCAAACTTAGTTCTTCCCTTTTCCAAACATAATTTTCCACTTCTTGAGAACCACTGAAGTTCCTTTTCCTTACTAGGATCAATTGTCAACTGATTTCCAGGCTACCATCTTAATTAGCCTCCTGGTTGAACTATAAAACCTCACCATGGGCTCTGCCAGTTTCCTACACGGATTAATCATCTTCAATTCAATTTTTGTCCACCATTGAAATTTTATAAAAGAGTATTTTATTACACAGTATTTCTTTAGATCATCCTAGAAATATAAAGATCTTGCTCACTTCACATTTATGCTGCCTGGTTTCATCTGAGGCATCTTTGGAGAAAATAATCCTTTAGATCATCCTTCATTCTGCATGTCTTACTTTGTGATAATTCTAAATACCTCCTTAATCAGTAGGCAAGGAAAAAAGAAATATAGAGGAAAAACTAAGAGAGAGAGAGAGGAAAAAACTTACTGGTTCATTCATTTAACAATATTTATTGTGTCCAATAATGTCAGGCATTGTTCTAGGTGCAAGAGTTTTTCAATAACAAATCAGAAAAATCCTGCCTTCCTAAAATAATTTTCCAGCTGGGAGAGGCAATAAACAAGTATACAATATGTAAGGTGGTGACAAAAACTATGAAAAAAAAAGCATAGTTTGAAGGCTAGGGAGTGCTGATGGAGTAGGTGGAACCATATGAATTTGTGGTTTTATAGGTCAAAAAAGAGTCTATACCTGTAATTTCGTATGATTCAAGTAATATATAGGACGTAATTTTTTTAAAGTTCTAAATATTCCAAATTTTTACCTATCTTCTCCTCCTTCCCATCTTACTCAGTAAATAGATACTCGTCTTTTTTTCCAAGGATAACTGTTAATTTCCTTTCTCCTTCACCTTTCCTTCCCCATAGGTCTTCTTAGCTAACTCATTAACTTTTCTAGTCTCATTTCTCTTAACCTATTCAATGCACTTTTTTCCAGAAGTTTCATCTTAAAACCTTTTTTTTTACCATAAACTTCTGCAGCTCAAAAATCCTATAGATTTACTCATTATTTCAACCCATTGTGACCTCTTATCTTCTGCCTTTAATAGTCCTAATAGAGATATTCTTCATTATCCTCAGGGTCTTTTTTTGTCTACAGGGGCCTATTATTCTTTAACTTTTCATATGCATATTCTTTGTCATCTGAATTATATTGTAAATTCCATAATAGCAACAGAAGAGTCATTTACTGTTTAATGACATCTCAGGATCTAATTAACCATTCATAGAACAGGTACTCAAAAATCTTTAAAGATAAATTTATTTCCAAATGAAACAGAATTTCACTTTTTTTTTTTTTTTTTTTGGTGTGAATTTTTAGCAATGCTAGTAGTTTGCTGCTTGAGACACTTAAAATTCCACAAAGTGAACAATACTATTACTGGTTATCAAAGAAAAGGCAAATATGTATACGAAAACATGAATTTCTAATAAAATTTATTTTAACATTTCTTCAGAGTGTTTACTATCTTCAAACACAAAAATACTTTCACAATGCAGGATACTATATTTAAACATGTTGAATCAGCCAAGTCAGACAATAGGAGGACTAATTGCTTTGACTTGTCCAACTCTACAGTTTTGTTTCCATCTTATAAGATGAGACAAGCTAGCCTCAGGTTGTACGTGCCAGCAAAGCAAGTACAATAGCCAAGATGAGAATGAAACGGACACCAGATTGGAGCATACAGGCAGAAATCTAGTAACAAACACAATTTTGAAGATTATAGGACAGATTAAACTTGCATAAACATGTTATAAATACTTCAGTTTCTTTACTAATAGTTCCCTTCTTAAGATTGTAAAAAGAACCAAGACTTAAAGCATTAGCTTTAATTTGCAGCTGTATTTCTTACACATAAAGTGCTAGGATTTGGGGGAGCCATTAGTAAAGAATTCCACATTGTTAACCCAAATCTGAATCTATATTTGGTACTGATCATTGTTAGCAAAATAAAAATATATGAAAATCTGTACTCTCTGCTCAGTGGAAATTCTGTGCCCTGTAGTCTTGTACTTTAAATAATCTCAGCTTTATGTTTTCAAGACATGGAGGCTATGAAACTGAGCAAGTATCAATCTAGAAAACAATGATCTATAAACTGTAAATCACCAGTGCTGATTTATGGCAACAAAGATAGACTTGATAGAGCTAATACAAGCTGGCTGTGCTTACAGAACTTTCTGTTTTCATGGTATAATGTAATGATAAAGTCATTATTCATTTTTATCTGCATTAATCACTATTAATATTAAATCATAAACTCAACTAATTTACAAATATCTCTTACATGACTTAATAAACAAATTGGTGAAATTTAAGGAAATTTAGGGCATCAAGAAGACCCAACACAACATGTTGTTTTTTTTTCTGCAACGCCATGAATCAATTACAATAATTACTGCTGAAGGAAGACAGTAAAGCAAAATGACTCAGAAGAAAAAATTCTCATATTACTAAACTCAAATAGAATGTAACAGGAGATGTATTGATTATACTTGCTCATCATGCTTTGCAACATTTTAAATAATATAAAATCTTAGACCATGGCGTAGGGCACTATTTGTCTGGCTTACTATATTGTCTTTATTGTTAGGTATAGCTATGTCACTTTTCACAATTGCAGTTTTACTGAAATCTTACATGTAAATGGCATATGTGCACTTTGTATCATTTTTTCCATAGACTTAATATGTGATCTCAGGTATGTGTTTCTCCTTTGGTGTGGCAGGGAAGTGAATGGATAAGATTTCATGAGTTAAAATTTTAATACTTCCATGAAAACTATACCTTTTATCAATTTCCTGCTCACTGCATTTACTTCTCCCTGAATGCACGTATCCATGGGCACCAAATCCAAGTACATTTTCCACACTCACTGAAACCTACTAGTTTGGTTTTCTGTGTAGTTCTCTGTGAGCCTATGGAATCTGAATGTTTGAGCAGTCTGTGTTTCATGTATTCTTGTTTTAAACTATGGTGATCACTAAATTTTTGAATTATATTTTTAAACTGTTTGTTATTTGTATAAAATAATTTCTTTGATTTTTTAAAAATATTAATCGTTCTCTGCAGCTTCTCTTGAACTTTCATATGCATAATCATAATATGTAAAAGTGATAACAGTATTGTTTATTTCCTTCTAATCTTTATAAATTGATTTATTTTGCATACCTTAAATTGATTTAGCAGAGACTCCAGTGTAATGGTGACTAGAAGAAGGTTTGAAGTCTTGTTCCTGACTTTAAAGACAACGTTTTTATATTTTATTATGAAGTATCTTGTTTCATGCAGGTAATATTTGGTGGCTAACTTTTAAACATAGCAAAATAGGATCTATCTTTTCTATTTCTATTTGTTAACAGTTTATGTCATCAATGGGCCATGGGTTTATTGAATGATTTTCCTGCAAGTATTAGGATAATCATATGTTTTAAATACTTTTAATCTGTTGTGATAAATTGCACTAATAGACGTTTTTAACATTGTTATATCTGCATTCTTAAGAAAAGATATGCTTTGTCATAATTTATATATGCATACTTTGTTATATTTGGTAATAATTATGATTTTTGCATCTGGGTTTATAAGAGATAATGGCAATTTTATATCATGGTTATAGCAAATGTTATATTTGCTTTACCTAAACAAAAAATTGTTGAAGAGCTTTCTTATTTTATCTCTTCTTTAGAATAGTGTAAGTAAAATATAGATTGTCTAATCCCTACTTTCTTGGTGAAATTATCCTGTAAATATATTAAGGATCTATGCTGTTTTTGCTTGTTTGGGTGATTTTTGTTTTATTTTGTTATTATTTTTGTTGTTGAGTCTCCAAATGGTTAAATTGTTGATTGCTGATTCAATTTCATTCATTTTAATAGAATTACTCTGATTTTCTATTTTTTCTTGAACATATCCTGAGAAGTGTATTTTTCTAAGAAATTTATATATTTTAAATTACAAAATGTTATTGTGTAATTGTGGTCTAATTTTCATTAAAGCTTCTCTCCTTCTCTTGCTTAATCTGCCAGAGATTTGCTTATTGTATTAGTTTCTCTAAAAAAAATTAACTTTGGGTATTGTTTGTCGTATCTATTGCTTCTTTGTTTTCTATTTAAAATTATTTTGTTTTTATCCTTACTTTTTTCCTTCCATTTTCTTTGGATGGTTTCATTATTGGTTTTGTTTTGTTTTGTTTTGTTTTGTTTTATCTGTGTAAATTGGAAGATGTGCTAACTGATTTCATCTTTCTTCATTTCTAATATATGCATTTAAGGCTTTGCTTTCCAATTGTGGTTTTAGCTAAATCCCACACATTTTGATTTATGGTGTTTGCATTATCATTCAAGTCTAAATATTTTATAGTTTTCATCACCAAAATCTCTCGAAGTGTTCCATGAGTTATTTAAGTACAGGAGTCATTTATAAATATTTTTTTATGCCCAAACATATGGAAAACATTTTGCTCTTGCCCTGATTTTTAATTTTATTGCATTGGACGCAGAAGTATGATCTGTATACTTTATATTATGCCTAAATTTGTTGTGACTTGTTAATAGTTTTATATAGGTTTGAAAAAATATATACCTTAATTCTTGAGCACAGGTTTCTGTAATGTCAACTTTATAACTGCTTTCTATAGATTTTATACACACTTGATGCACATATAAAAGGAATATATTCTTAATTACATATAATGTGCATATATACATATATTTTTATATAATAGACCTGAACATTGCATGATGAATATTGAAATAGATCTGATTTTTATTCTTTGCAAACAAGTTCATATTTGCCTCATACATTTGGGGTCAACATTGCTGAGCACATACTGGTGAATTACTTCTTTTATTATTTTGCTATAACTTCTTTTTCCTTAAGAATGCTTTTGGCTTTAGTGTCTATTTTGTTTGTAATTATTACATCAACATCAGCTTTCTTTGTTTACTATTTACCTCAAATATAATTTTCCATTCCTGACATTCCCATTTTTGTGTTTTTATGTTTTAAGTAGGTTTCTTATAAATGAAACACGGGCAGATTAATTATTTCTTAACATGCTCTAAGAATTCTTCCCATTTAACTTGCAAATTTATTTAATGTACTTTGTGTTTATTTCTGCCATTCTATTTTTTTCACTTTTATTTTGAGATCATTGTAGATCGATGTGAAGTTATAAGATATATTCTTCCCTCAGTTTTCCCCCTATGGTGATAGCTAACATAATCATACTAGTACAATATCACAACCAGGAAATTGACAGTGATACAGACCATTGACCTTATTCAGTTTACACCAGTTTTAAATGTACTTGTGTGTGTGAGTGTCTGTGTGTGTATGTGTGTCTGTGCACGTGTATTTAGGTCTATGCAAT